>NC_037350.1:31148132-31277399 GCF_002263795.3 Bos taurus | reverse complement strand
ATTGCCTCCTGCAAGCTCATCGCTGTCTGATTTCTAGCGCCAGGTAATGTGCCTGCTCTTGAATTTCGTAGAAACGGAGTCATATAGCATATCCTCTGGTAAGACTCTTTTTCTTGTTCTTGGCCTAGGGGCAATAGTTCATGAATAGTGATTTGGAAGTCTTTACACGGTACCCAATAAGTCGTAGAAGTTTGATCTTATCGCCTGGGTAGTGGCAGTTATTCTTTCGATTTTATAAACAAACCAAATTTATCTGTACAAGGGAAATGGGACGTTGCTCTATGATACTCATAGTAGGGAAAAAGCAGCCTAGTCAGGCCACCTGTCAGCAGAGTGGCGCAGCGGGAGCGTGCTGGGCCCATAACCCAAGGTCGGATGGATCGAAACCATCCTCTGCTAGGCTTTCTTTTCGTGACACCCATCAGTTCCTCGCTCGAGCATCACGGCACAACACAGTTTTCGTCAGCTTACAGATGCACCGTCTCCTTTTCACCACTCCTAGAACGTTGGCCACCGCCTTCCTAATCTTTACAAACCAGCAGCGTTTTCCTTTCCCGTCCTTTCTCTTTTCTTTTTTTCCTTTCGTCCTGGGCGAGGGCCCTGGGGCCGGGGCGGGGGGCGGGGGTGAGGGTGTAATAGCAAAATCGGCCCTCCTCACTCATTTCCAAAGAGAGGCAAACCTCTGGCCCTTCTTACTTCGGAATAGTTGACAAGTTTACTGTCCATTTCCGATGGATCAGCACTACTTCTTCCAGGGAATAACATACACACCTTGACTCCAGTTAGGGTTTTATATCTTCTTTACACTCGAAAGAAAAAACTTTTCTTGTTTGTTTGTGTTTCTTGATTTCTGCCTAGGGACTGGTCCGCGAGTCTCCTACTGTCTGTCCCTTGTCTTTTCACGACTATACGTATGCTGTGCGACGAGGTGGGCGAGTGGTTAAGGCGATGGACTGCTAATCCATTGTGCTCTGCACGCGTGGGTTTCGAATCCCATCCTCGTCGTCTGGTTGCGTTTATGGCCTTCTGCTGTGGCTCAGCTGGTGAAGAAACCACCACTCGCAATGCGGCGAGCCTTGGATTCCATCCCTGTGGTGGGGCAGATGTCCACCTCCGGATATCTACGCCTCTCTTTTCACTCCTATAGGTCAAGTTACGGGAATTTTGAAAAAAATCCTTCTCGAAGGCAATACACCTTGCTGTTACTTATGAAGAACCCAATCGCATTCCAGTTTGTGGGAAAAACAGAAGGAAAAGAGGTTAATTTCAAAAAACGCAGGAGGAATCAGATTACAGAAAATAGAGAAAACGTCACCGTGACTGCGATGCAATGTGAGTACTGAAGAAGAATGAGAATTAAAGCTGGAGTCACAGCAGGTTAAAAGACTATCAAAGTGTGAAAGGTTCCCCAAGGAAGGAGTAAAGAATCAGTTCTTTGTGTAAATTCTCTGAAAAAGACTGCAGTTTGAAGAATGGTACTGGGCACAAACATGGAACTATAAAGGCTTTCCAACCAGTAATGTATTTTAAAAGTTTCCAGACGCTGCAGTTTCCTGCGAGACGAGGTGGCCGAGTGGTTAAGGCGATGGACTGCTAATCCATTGTGCTCTGCACGCGTGGGTTCGAATCCCATCCTCGTCGTCTGGTTGTGTTTATGGCCTTCTGCTGTGGCTCAGCTGGTGAAGAAACCACCACCCGCAATGCAGGAGACTTGGATTCCATCCCAGTGTGGGGCAGCTGTCCACTCCAGTATTTTGGCGCTTAGAATTCCATGGACTACAGTCCACCTGGTCACAAAGAGTGGGACTCGACTAAGTGACTTTCACTTCTACATGGTTACTAAATTTAGATCAAGTTAGCTGGAATGTTTTGTAAATCCACCTTGAATGCAATGCATGTTGCTATTACTTATAAAGACACCATTCGCATGCACTTTATGGGAAGAATGAGCAAAGGAATTAAGTTTGAAAGGCAGGAGAAAATGAAATGAATATGGTATAATAAATAGGTTTCTGCATCACAATTCAACTGGCAAATTCAAGAAGGAAAACACAGAAATCTTAGGAAAGTTTTCCCTTTTTTGTACAGTACTGTTTAATGAGTCCTTACACTGTGACAAGAAAATAAAAATTCCTTGAAACAGCAAGCACCAATAAATAATGAGAAAATTTCAAAAAAATCAAATAGAAAATAAAAATCTTCTGAAGTTGGGGCTGGGAGGATGGTGGAGGGTATGGAGGATTGGGAGGGGTGAGGTGAGGTGTGGAGGGACCTGCCTCTCCTTTACTTATTGCTTTGAAGATGTTCTTATTTGGAAGCCCACTAAACTAACATACTTCAACTTATTTTGCCTGGTTACCCCTAATGCACTCATCTCACACGCTGGTAAAGTAATGCTCAAAATTCTCCAAGCCAGGCTTTCAGCAATATGTGAACTGTGAACTTCCTGATGTTCAAGCTGGTTTTAGAAAAGGCAGAGGAACCAGAGATCAAATTGCCACATCTGCTGGATCATGGAAAAAAGCAAGAGAGTTCCAGAAAAACATCTATTTCTGCTTTATTGACTATGCCAAAGCCTTTGACTGTGTGGATCACAATAAACTGTGGACAATTCTGAAAGAGATGGGAATACCAGACCACCTGATCTGCCCTCTTGAGAATCTGTATGCAGGTCAGGAAGCAAACAGTTAGAACTGGACATGAAACAACAGACTGGTTCCAAATAGGAAAAGGAGTTCGTCAAGGCTGTATATTGTCACCCTGCTTATTTAACTTATATGCAGAGTACATCATGAGAAACCTGGACTGGAAGAAACACAAGCTGGAATCAAGATTGCCGGGAGAAATATCAAGAACCTCAGATATGCAGATGACACCACCCTTATGGCAGAAAGTGAAGAGGAACTCAAAAGCCTCTTGAATGAAAGTGAAAGTGGAGAGTGAAAAAGTTGGCCTAAAGCTCAACATTCAGAAAACGAAGATCATGGCATCCGGTCCCACCACTTCATGGGAAATAGATGGGGGAAACAGTGGAAACAGTGTCAGACTTTATTTTTTTAGGCTCCAAAATCACTGCAGATGGTAACTGCAACCATGAAATTAAAAGATACTTGCTCCTTGGAAGAAAAGTTATGACAACCTAGACAGCATATTAAAAAGCAAGACATTACTTTGCCACAAATGTCCATCTAGTCAAAGCTATGGTTTTTCCTGTGGTCATGTATGGATGTGAGAGTTGACTATAAAGAAAGCTGTGTGCCAAAAATTGATGCTTTTGAACTGTGGTGTTAGAGAAGACTCTTGAGAAGTCCCTTGGATTGCAGGGGGTCCAACCAGTCCATCTAAAGGAAACCAGTCCTGAATATTCATTTGAAGGACTTATGCTGAAGCTGAAACTCCAATACTTTGGCCACTTGATGTGAATAACTGACTCCTTGGAAAAGACCCTGATGCTGGGAAAGATTGAAGGCAGGAGGAGAAGGGGACAACAGAGGATGAGGGTGGTTAGATTGGCATCACTGACTCAATGGACTTCACTGACTCGGTGAGTTGGTGGATGGACAGGGCAGGACTGGGCATGCTGCAGTCCATGGGATCGCAAACAGTCCAGACACGACTGAACTGTACTGAACCTGACCCTCTAAATTGTTCGGAGGAGGGAATACCTGGGTTCAGACCAAAAACTTTGGAATCCATTGACTCTGCAATTTGTGCCAACAACATGATAGATATAAGCCGTATATTCATACCCTAAGAATAGACAGCAATAGCACTCAGTCAGGCATGGCAGAGCACTAAACTAAGATCTAGAATGAGTGGAGAACGAAAAGATGTGAAACGAGGGTAGAGGTTGAGCACTAGAGTGTCACCAATGAGGAATGAGATTATAGAAAACAGAGAAAATCGCCACAGTGTGAATACGGGAGTAACCAGGATGGAAATGAAACTGCAAGAACAAAGAAAGTGAGAGGTAGAATGAGGACAAGCAGAAAATTATATACAGTTCTTTTGTCAAGATACAGAGCAAAATTTACTTTTCCGGTACACTAGAAAGTCCGACGAGGATGGGATTCCGAACCCACGCGTGCAGAGCACAATGGATTAGCAGTCCATCGCCTTAACCACTCGGCCACCTCGTCTCGCAGGAAACTGCAGCGTCTGGAAACTTTTAAAATACATTACTGGTTGGAAGCCTTTATAGTTCCATGTTTGTGCCCAGTACCATTCTTCAAACTGCAGTCTTTTTCAGAGAATTTACACAAAGAACTGATTCTTTACTCCTTCCTTGGGGAACCTTTCACACTTTGATAGTCTTTTAACCTGCTGTGACTCCAGCTTTAATTCTCCATTCTTCTTCAGTACTCACATTGCATCGCAGTCCACGGTGACGTTTTCCTCCTATTTCTGTAAATCTGATTCTCCTGCGTTTTTGAAATTAACTCTTTTCCTTCTGTTTTCCCCACAAACTGGATGCGATTGGGTTCTTCATAAGTAACAGCAAGGTGTATTGCCTTCGAGAAGGATTTTTTCAAAATTCCCGTTAACTTGACCTATAGGAGTGAAAAGAGAGGCGTAGATTATCCGGAGTGGACATCTGCCCCACACAGGGATGGAATCCAAGGCTCCCGCATTGCGAGTGGTGGTTTCTTCACCAGCTGAGCCAACAGCAGAAGGCCATAAACGCAACCAGACGACGAGGATGGGATTCGAACCCACGCGTGCAGAGCACAATGGATTAGCAGTCCATCGCCTTAACCACTCGGCCACCTCGTCGCACAGCATACGTATAGTCGTGAAAAGACAAGGGACAGACAGTAGGAGACTCGCGGACCAGTCCCTAGGCAGAAATCAAGAAACACAAACAAACAAGAAAAGTTTTTTCTTTCGAGTGTAAAGAAGATATAAAACCCTAACTGGAGTCAAGTGTGTATGTTATTCCCTGGAAGAAGTAGTGCTGATCCATCGGAAATGGACAGTAAACTTGTCAACTATTCCGAAGTAAGAAGGGCCAGAGGTTTGCCTCTCTTTGGAAATGAGTGAGGAGGGCCGATTTTGCTATTACACCCTCACCCCCGCCCCCGCCCCGGCCCCAGGGCCCTCGCCCAGGACGAAAGGAAAAAAAGAAAGAGAAAGGACGGGAAAGGAAAACGCTTGCTGGTTTGTAAAGATTAGGAAGGCGGTGGCAACGGTTCTAGGAGTGGTGAAAGGAGACGGTGCATCTGTAAGCTGACGAACTGTGTTGTGCCCGTGATGCTCGAGCGAGGAACTGGATGGGTGTCACGAAAAGAAAGCCTAGCAGAGGATGGTTTCGATCCATCGACCTCTGGGTTATGGGCCCAGCACGCTCCCGCTGCGCCACTCTGCTGACAGGTGGCTGACTAGGCTGCTTTTTCCCTACTATGAGTATCATGAGCAACGTCCCATTTCCTTGTACAGATAAATTTTGGTTTGTTTATAAAATCGAAAGAATAAAACTCCCAGCGATAAGATCAAACTTCTACGACTTATTGTACGTGTAAAGACTCAAATCACTTTCAGAACTATTGCCCCTAGGCAAGAAAAAGAAAAAGAGTCTTACCAGAGGATATGCTATATGACTCCGTTTCTACGAAATTCAAGAGCAGGCACATTACCTGGCGCTAGAAATCAGACAGCGATGAGCTTGCAGGAGGCAATATTGACTGGCGAGGGGGCATAAGGCGATTTTTGGACTAATTGGCATGTCCTGAACCTCGAGCTGGCGGTGGTCACGTGGGAGTAGTATACTCGGTTAAGTTCATCCAGCTCAATTTACACGTAAGCTCTTTACATTTTAAAATATTCTTTAATAAAGTGTTGGGGAAAGGGTCCCACGGAGATGTAATAACCTAAAGGAAAGGAGAAGAGAGAAGAGAGAGAGAGAGAGAAAGGGGACTAGAGGCATCAAGGGACTGAGAGGCGTGGCTCCGGTGGACTCAGGTGCTGGGCGAGTCCCACTGGTTCATCCAGTCCCAGCCTCTGAGGCTCTGCCAAGTGGCAATCATCACCCGGCCCCAAGGAGGACGACTGGAATTGACCAGGGGGAGGCACTGGTGCAGCAGGTAGGTGTTCCGATGTCCCGCGGGTGACAGCCAGGCGGCGATGAGGAAAGAGTGTGCGGATCGCCCATCTTCCAAGGCTCCCGCCCCTCATCAGAAAGCGCCCACCTTCAGCCTGCCGGCCCGCCAGAGATCCGAATGCCCGTTTTGGTGACGTCAGCCCCTCGGCACTCCTGGACTCAGGCCCTGCTCTCCCACCAGAGCCCTCCTCTCCACACCAGCCCTGGCACACACACACACTGAACCGTGCCTGAAGACTATTCCGATGGGTCGGATCGTCGGTAGTTCCCCAGGTTTACCGGTGAGACTCGTGGGAGTTCGGAAGCCTCCTCAACTACCGAGTTTCTCGGAAGGTTCCTGAGAGGTTCCGGAGAACGGTTCAAAACGCAAACTCCGAAGAGCGAGGCTGTTCCCGCCCGGTTTCGAACCGGGACCTTTCGCGTGTGAGGCGAACGTGATAACCACTACACTACGGAAACTTGCTTTCTCGGCTCCTTGATCATGTTTTCCCTCCCCGGCTGATGGTGTCCAAGCGGGAAAGGAGATTCCCGGCTAGCCCAAGCTGGCCACACCGAATCGGTTTTCTCTTTCAGGAAATGGTCGACGTTAGTGCGCCCTCCTATCACGACCAACAATGCTACAGTCAATGAGTCACACTAAGCAAATACTACCTCTAAGCGAAGAATTCCTTGCCAAAGGCAGAGCAGACGTTTTAGGCAGCGTCCGGGTACAGTAGATGTCGGAGAACTGCTCGATTTTGTCTTATGTGGGTTTGTGTGACCTTAGGAAGTTCTGATCACCATCTCTTGAGTGCCAGAAAAAGATTGCAATGACTGAAGACGATTCAATGATCCTGGTTGAAAAGTAAGCGCGATTCGGTGCCTTGAACTCTAGCAGCTGCCCATTCTGTGACGGGCAGTGTTTGGCTGATAGAAACCGAGGGGCGGAGAGGGCAAATGCCCACTGATCTGCCAGGCAGTCCTTACTTGTCCCCCCTGACCTCAGTTCTGTGCCAGTTGAGCACAAATCAACCAGAGTCAGACTAGAATTGCTGTGGTCGGTAACATCCTCAAGGCACTAACACTGCTGTTGTAGATATCATCAGTAACATCCAAAGTCAGTTTGTTTCTCCGGGGCAAGCTGAGCTAACGAATCTCCGAGCCGTGGACTACGAGGGCAGCGAACGGTAAACCGGAAACATCCTGAATCCTGACATGTCAAAAGTCGGTGATCAATCCCAGATTCTTTGGTCTTCCGCTTGAAACAAACAAACAAACAGACAGAGAAGACAGACAGACAGACAGACAACAACAAAACACCGCTAACTGAAAGACCAAGAGGGAGTGGACGTGAGGCTCGTCTCCTGCTCCCTCGCTTGGCGGCCTTTGGTCCAAAGGGCTGCTGTCCGAGTTTGGCTTTGTGTGCAGAGGTCACAGCAGATGTTTGTTGGGTTACGCGTGGAACAGCTCTCCGAGGACCACGAAAAAGAAGTGTAACCGCGGCAAACAGAGGTCTTAAGTTGTAGAGCAAGACTTGTCATGGCCGGTTAGCTCAGTTGGTTAGAGCGTGGTGCTAATAACGCCAAGGTCGCGGGTTCGATCCCCGTACGGGCCAAGGGGACTTTTGCTCCTTATCACTCAAGGTGTTACCTGTTTGAACCCTGGAGTTGTATGTAATGTAACTTGGGTTGCTTAAAAAAAAAAAAAAAATAGCGTGTTACTCCTCCCTCTTGAAACTGTCCTACCGGCGCTCTTCTGGAAGTCGGGGTGCAGGGCCAGCTCCGATATCCGGTGCCCAACACCCTGGGCTTTCTTGGATTTAACGTTTCCTCAGTCAAAGCCACTCTTCTTTCTATTAGGAAGAGGGGAGGGCGTGGTGAAGGGTAACCCAGTGGGAATAAGTGGCGAAGACACTTGCCGAGCCTTCTTCCTTCCTACGTTCCATCTCTTTCTTGTTCCTCGTCCTCCTCTTCTTTTTTCTTAAAGCCTGTTTGATGTGAAACTCAGTACAGGTGTCCCTATGTGGTCCTTTCCCCCTCCGTATTTGCTGTGGGAGATCGAAACCAGAAAATGCTTGATTGTGGATGTTCCAGTGATCGCAATCACTTGAAGGGTCCTTCGGACTCCCACAAGACGTAGGATGGCCCCACGGGTAACAAGAAGCAAGGCTGAGGGAGCTTTTCGTAGCGCTTGTGAGCCGCCAAAGCTTGGAGAGTTGGGGTGTGGTTCAAGTGCAGGAAGATCAGTTGTGCAAAAGGTTTCGAGCCAGCCAGGAGTCGAACCTAGAATCTTCTGATCCGTAGTCAGACGCGTTATCCATTGCGCCACTGGCCCCCTGCGACGAGAGGGCTTAAGCATGTCTATTTCAATGAGGCCTCCGAAGTCGCTGGTTCTGCTATGAAGATAGAAATAACCCCGAAACTGATGACTCCCACCGATTCTCTTCATTTGGGGTTAGTGTACGTACTACAACGTTGCTTTCCATGTCTACATTTTGGATTACAAGCAAATTTAACCCTTAGGACTTTCCGTACATGATAGAAAGAAGTCACTCCTTGAGAGCAAGTTTTCTGCTGGGAGTGCTCTTGGTTAATTTCTGCTACCTGTTAATCTGGCGTGCTTCCACCTCCCTCATCTATTCTATACTTCTTTGGGGCCCTGATGATGCGTCTGCGGATGGTTACTGACTGCCCTGTATTCTCTTTAATTAAGTGTTTTAAAAATAAAGTACACTTATTTGGTTTGGAAGTGCATTTGGCCCTAAGAATCACATTCTACTCCTCTTACTGTTAAGAGTAGTTAATACTCCCTAAGAGGGAGAATCATGGCCAAATTCTATGATAAATCATGCGTCGGATAAAAGCATGCAGAAGTCAATGGTAAAGGCAAAAAGAGGCAAGAAGGCAGGAAAGGTATACTCAAAGGTGCAGAAACCACATTAGGCAGAGACTGCTGGAATTCAGGAAATGATTTAATACCACACAAAATTTAAACAGGCAGACATGCTCTCTTTAGACAGCGCGTGGTTATATGTTTCTTTTTGTTTTCAAGTTGGGGCATAAGGAACACGTCAAAAATATACAACTGCCGTTGAGAGAAGGATGTTGGATGTTGAGAGAGACAGGGCATAGTAATGTTCTTGATGGCACAAACTTGGAATCCAGAATGCAACGCTTTCTCACCCCAGCATTTGCCATCTGTTGCCTAACTGGCCTTTGCAATAAAAGACCAGGTTGTACAGAAGCTAACAGAAATGTGAGAATTTATGCAGAAAGCTTTGGGGAAGTTTATACCTGAAGGGAGTTGATGATGGAGGGGAAGTTTCGAGGTTGAGGAGATCCGTAACTAGGAACAGAGGGGACAAATAATATATTCACAAGTCTCTGGGAAATGAGAGGACAGGGTGGTGGGGAGAGAAGGGGGCAGTGAAGTGTGAATGAAGCTGGAGACATAGGAGAGCCATGGAGAGGATTTGAGGCCATAAGCTTAAGAGGTCATGTCATAAAATAGGTCTCAGATGTTCAGGCAGGCGACCCTTTTCAGGAAACACCGCTTCCTGCCTTTTTCATCCATTTGTCCTCTCAAAGTTCACAGAATCTCTGAATCTAGTCTGATCTAAATCTGAGTAAAAGTCAGCTAAAATTCCCCCAAATATTGGAGAAAACTCCCAGGCACTCAACCACGCAGCCCCCTTTAGACCGCAGCGGCAACAGCGGTGGTCCCGGTGGACAGCCCGGCCAATCCGCCACGACTCCCTCAGTTAGAATTTCAGGGATCTGCCACCCCGGGTGCTGAGCTCCACCAGCGCAGAGGCAATGGGAGTGCAGACATCGAGTATCACTTCCCTGAAACGCGGGAGCCCCCGTTTTGCAGTCTGTACTCAGGTGTCAAGGGAAATAATCAACAAGCAGTCTATACCCGGAACAGAAGAAAAAGCGTGAATCAAGCCAAACTAAGGACGATAGCCCCGTGTGAGTGTCTCTCACTTATTCTGATGAACGGCTCCGGAGAAACACGGTTTTCAGCAGTTTTATACCGTGTCTATTTACATAGATTGATTATATATATTTATATAGGTTGATGTCGACATTCTAGGAATCAGCAAACTGAAATGGACTGGAATGGGTGAATTTAACTCAGATGACCATTATATCTACTACTGCGGGCAGGAATCCCTCAGAAGAAATGGAGTGGCCATCATGGTCAACAAGAGAGTCCGAAATGCAGTACTTGCATGCAATCTCAAAAACGACAAATGATCTCTGTTCGTTTCCAAGGCAAACCATTCAATATCACAGTAAGCCAAGACTATGCCCCAACCAGAAACGCTGAAGAAGCTGAAGTTGAACGGTTCTATGAAGACCTACAAGACCTTTTAGAACTAACACCCAAAAAAAGATTGTCACTTTGGCCCTTTATAGGGGACTGGAATGCAAAAGAGGAAGTCAAGAAACACCTGGGAGTAACAGGCAAAATTGGCCTTGGAATACGGAATGAAGCAGGGCAAAGACTAATAGAGTTTTGCCAAGAAAATGCACTGGTCAGAACAAACACCCTCTTCCAACAACACAAGAGAAGACTCTATACATGGACAATCACCAGAATGGTCAACACCGAAAGCAGATTGATTATATTCTTTGCAGCCAAAGATGGGAGAAGCTCTATACAGTCAGCAAAAACAAGACCAGGAGCTGACTGTGGCTCAGACCATGAACTCCTTATTGCCAAATTCAGACTGAAATTTGAAGAAAGTAGGGAAAACCACTAGACCATTCAGGTATGACCTAAATCAAATCCCTTATGATTATAGAGTGGAAGTGAGAAATAGATTTAAGGGCCTAGATCTTGATAGATAGAGTGCCTGATGGAACTATGGAATGAGGTTCATGACATTGTACAGGAGACAGGGATCAAGACCATTCCCCATGGAAAAGAAATGCAAAAAAGCCAAATATGGCTGCCTGGGGAGGCCTTACAAATAGCTTGTGAAAAGAAGAGAAGTGAAAAGCAAGGAGAAAAGGAAAGATATAAACATCTGAATGCAGAGTTCCAAAGAATAGCAAGAAGAGATAAGAAAGCCTTCTTCAGCGAATCAATGCAAAGAAATAGAGGAAAACAACAGAATGGGAAAGACTAGGGATCTCTTCAAGAAAATCAGAGATACCAAAGGAACATTTCATGCAAAGATGAGCTCGATAAAGGACAGAAATGGTATGGACCTAACAGAAGCAGAAGATATTAAGAAGAGATGGCAAGAATACACAGAAGAACTGTACAAAAAAGATCTTCACGACCCAGATAATCACGATGGTGTGATCACTGACCTAGAGCCAGACATCCTGGAATGTGAAGTCAAGTGGGCCTTAGAAAGCATCACTACGAACAAAGCTAGTGGAGGTGATGGAATTCCAGTGAGCTATTCAAATCCTGAAAGATGATGCTGTGAAAGTCCTGCACTCAATATGCCAGCAAATTTGGGAAACTCAGCAGTGGCCACAGGACTGGAAAAGGTCAGTTTTCATTCCAATCCCAAAGAAAGGCAATGCCAAAGAATGCTCAAACTACCGCACAATTGCACTCATCTCACACGCTAGTAAAGTAATGCTCAAAATTCTCCAAGCCAGGCTTCAGCAATATGTGAACCGTGAACTTCCTGATGTTCAAGCTGGTTTTAGAAAAGGCAGAGGAACCAGAGATCAAATTGCCAACATCTGCTGGATCATGGAAAAAGCAAGAGAGTTCCAGAAAAACATCTATTTCTGCTTTATTGACTATGCCAAAGCCTTTGACTGTGTGGATCACAATAAACTGTGGAAAATTCTGAAAGAGATGGGAATACCAGACCACCTGATCTGCCTCTTGAGAAATTTGTATGCAGGTCAGGAAGCAACAGTTAGAACTGGACATGGAACAACAGACTGGTTCCAAATAGGAAAAGGAGTTCGTCAAGGCTGTATATTGTCACCCTGCTTATTTAACTTATATGCAGAGTACATCATGAGAAACGCTGGACTGGAAGAAACACAAGCTGGAATCAAGATTGCCGGGAGAAATATCAATAACCTCAGATATGCAGATGACACCACCCTTATGGCAGAAAGTGAAGAGGAACTCAAAAGCCTCTTGATGAAAGTGAAAGTGGAGAGTGAAAAAGTTGGCTTAAAGCTCAACATTCAGAAAACGAAGATCATGGGCATCCGGTCCCATCACTTCATGGGAAATAGATGGGGAAACAGTGGAAACAGTGTCAGACTTTATTTTTCTGGGCTCCAAAATCACTACAGATGGTGACTGCAGCCATGAAATTAAAAGACGCTTACTCCTTGGAAGGAAAGTTATGACCAACCTAGATAGCATATTCAAAAGCAGAGACATTACTTTGCCAACAAAGGTCGTCTAGTCAAGGCTATGGTTTTTCCTGTGGTCATGTATGGATGTGAGAGTTGGACTGTGAAGAAGGCTGAGCGCCGAAGAATTGATGCTTTTGAACTGTGGTGTTGGAGAAGACTCTTGAGAGTCCCTTGGACTGCAAGGAGATCCAACCAGTCCATTCTGAAGGAGATCAGCCCTGGGATTTCTTTGGAAGGAATGATGCTAAAGCTGAAACTCCAGTACTTTGGCCACCTCATGCCAAGAGTTGACTCATTGGAAAAGACTCTGATGCTGGGAGGGATTGGGGGCAGGAGGAGAAGGGATGACAGAGGATGAGATGGCTGGATGGCATCCACTGACTCGATGGACGTGAGTCTGAGTGAACTCCGGGAGTTGGTGATGGACAGGGAGGCTGGCGTGCTGCGATTCATGGGGTCACAAAGAGTCGGACACGACTGAGCGACTGATCTGATCTGATCTGATCTGATAGTCTTTGCAGCCAAAGATGGAGAAGCTCTATACAGTCAGCAAAAACAAGATCGGGAGCTGACTGTGGCTCAGATCATGAACTCCTTATTGCAATTTTCAGACTTAAATTGAAGAAAGCAGGGAAAAGCACTAGGCCATTCAGGTATGACCTAAATCAAATCCCTTATGATTATACAACAGAAGTGACAAATAGATTCAAGGGATTAGAATATGACAGACAGAGTGCCTGAAGAACTGTGGACAGAGGTTGGTGACATTGGACAGGAGGCAGTGATCGAGACCATCCCCAAGAAAAAGAAATGCAAAAAGGCAGAATGGTTGTCTGAGGAGGCCTTACAAATAGCTGAGAAAAGAAGAGAAGTGAAAGGCAAAGGAGAAAAAGAAAGATATACCCATTTGAATGCAGAGCTCCAAAGAATAGCTAGGAGAGATAAGAAAGCCTTCCTCAGTGGTCAATGCAAAGAAATAGAGGAAAACAATAGCATGGGAAAGACTAGAAAGTTAGAGATACCAAGGGAACATTTCATGCAAAGATGGGCACAATAAAGGACAGAAATGGTATGGACCTAACAGAAGCAGAAGATATTAAGAAGAGGTGGCAAGAATACACAGAAGAACTATACAAAAAAATATCTTCATGAGCCAGATAAACCACGATGGTGTGATCATTCACCTAGAACCAGACATCCTGGAATGGGAAGTCAAGTGGGGCTTAGGAAGCACCACTATGAACAAAGCTAGTGGAGGTAATGGAATTCCAGTTGAGCTATTTCAAATCCTAAAAGGTGATGCTGTGAAAGTGCTGCACCCCAATCGGACAGCAAATGTGGAAATCTCAGCAGAGGCCCCAGGACTGGAAAAGGTCAGTTTTCATTCCAGTCCCAAAGAAAGGCAGTGCCAAAGAATATTCAAACTACCACACAATTGCACTCATCTCACACGCTAGCAATGTAATGCTCAAATTCTCCAAGCCAGGCTTCAACAGGACGTGAGCTGTGAACTTCCAGATGTTGAAGCTGGATTTAGAAAAGGCAGAGGAACCAGAGATCAATTGTCAACATCTGGTGGATCATTGAAAAAGCAGGAGAATTCTAGAAAAACATCTACTTCTGCTTTATTGACTACGCCAAAGCCTTGGACTGTGTGGATCACAAGAAACTGTGGGGAATTCTTCAAGAGATGGGAATACCAGACCACTTGACCTGCCTCCTGAGAAACTGTATGCAGGTCAAGAAAGCAACAGTTAGAACCGGACATGGAACAGCAGAGTGGTTCCAAATCGGGAAAAGAGTACGTCGAGGCTGTATATTGTCACCCTGCTTATTTAAGGTCTACGCAGAGTACATCATGCGAAGTGCTGGGCTGGATGAAGCACAAGCTGGAATCAAGATTGCCGGCGGGAAAACATCAATAACCGTCAAATATGCAGATGACACCACCCCTTATGGCAGAAAGCAAAGAACTAAAGAGCCTCTTGATGAAAGTGAAAGAGGAGAGTGAAAAAAGATGGCTTAAACCTCAACATCAGAAAACGAAGATCATGGCATCCGGTCCCATCACTTCATGGCAAATAGATGGGAAAACAATGGAAACAGTGAGAGGGGGCTCACTCTCACTGTTTTGGGGGTCTACCAATAATCACTGCAGATGGGTTGCTGACTGCAGCCATGGAATTAAAAGATGCCTGCTCCTTGGAAGAAAAGCTATGACCAGCGTAGACAGCATATTTAAAAGCAGAGACATTACTTTGCTGACAAAGGCCCGTCTAGTCAAAGCTATGGTTTTTCCAGTAGTCATGTATGGATGTGAGAGGTGGACTATAAAGAAAGCTGGGCACCAAACAACTGATGCTTTAGCACTGTGATGTTGGAGAAGCTTCTTGAGAGTCCCTTGGACTGCAGGAAGTTCCAACCAGTCTATCCTAAAGGAAATCAGTCCTGAACATCCATTGGAAAGACTGATGCTGAAGCTGAAGCTCCAATATTTTGGCCACCTGATGTGAAGAACTGACTCATTGGGAAAGAACCTGATGCTGGGGTAAGATTGAAGGCAGGAGGCGAAGGGGATGACAGAGGATGAGGTGGTTGGATGGCATCACCGACTTGATGGACATGATTTTGGGCAAGCTCCAGGAGTGGTGATGACAGGGAAGCCCTGGTGTGCTGCGGTTCATGGGGTGGCAAAAAGTTGGACTCGACTGAGCAAGTGAACTGAACTGATTCCTTGTCAGAACAAAAAAACATCAAAAGTGAAATGGCACATTCCTTAAAGGTTTCAAAAAAAAAAAAAAAAAAAGGCAGATCAGCCAGTTCACATCAGATTAGTCTGGCCCAGGCACCTGGGAAATACTACTAGTGCTCACCTCTCAGGAGAAAGGCATTTAAGCTTTACCTTTAAAACAGACTTTTTTTTTTTTTTTTTTTGCCTTTCATTAGGCACGAACATATGTAAGCCAGCATGACTTTCCCATACCTCAACATGTGACCATTTCTTTCAAAACCATCTAGTAGAAATACAGATTTTATTTTCTTGGGCTCCAAAATCACTGTGGATGATGACTGCAGCCACAAAATTAAAAGACACTTGCTCCTTGGAAGAAAAGCTATGAGATACCTAGAAAGCGGATTAAAAGGCAGAGACAGCATTTTGCCAATGAAGATCCCTCTCTCTGGTCAAAGCTATGGTATTTCCAGCAGTCTTTTAGGGATGAGAGAGTTGGACCATAAAGAGGGCTGAGCGTGGAACTGTGCTGGAGAAGCCTCTTGAGGGTCCCTTGGACTGCAAGGAGATCAAACCAGTCAATCATAAAGGAAATCAACCTTGAATATTCATTGGAAGGACCGATGCTGAAGCCGAAGCTCGAATGTTTTGGCCACCTGATGTGAAGAGCTGACTCACTGGAAAAGACCCTGACGTTGGGAAAAATTGAGGGCAGGAGGAGAAAGGGGACAGAGGATGATCTGATTGGATGGCATCATCGACACAGCGGACATGAATTTGAGGCAAACTCTGGGGAGATAGTGAAGGGCAGGGAAACCTGGCGTGCTTGCAATCCGTGGGGTCCCGTAGAGTGGGACGCGACTTAGCGACTGAACAGCAGCCAACAACGGAAATACCATGTGCGGATTTTATGGTGTTTTTAAATTAAAAAAAAAAAAAGTCTGTCCCTAAAATGACACGCGCCACCGAACTCAATGTACCATTAAAACATTTCCCCCCTTCCTTTCTCACTTGTGAGAAATCCCTCACTCGGCCCGGCAAATCCAAAGCGCGCTGTTCATGGCCTGACTCCGGGAATAGTTCTGTTCCCGGGGGGCGACGCGGACCTTCTCCGCCTGCCCGTCGCGGAAGCTTCGTGTTGATCTGGATGCCGAGTCCGCCGAAACCGTCCGAGAAGAGCCGCTGCTGGCCTAGGATACCCTGCCTGCCGAGTGGTCCCCAGGCCCCGTTCCGTGTGTGTCTGTCCCACAGCCTTGTCTCGAAACACACACGCAGACAAACGCACCTCCACTCCATTCCGATCTCAACCTGGGACTGTTCTGTGCCTAAATGGAACTGTTCTTTGAACCCGGGGAAGCGACGGGTCTGTGCGACTGAAGGACAACCCGTGGCAGAATGTGACCAGTCCGCCCAGGCAAACCTAGGTGGGTGGGTAATTGGGTCCGGCTGCAGATGACCGCGTGCTGCCTTCCCGCGTGCTGTCATCCGCGTGCAGATGACCCAAGCTCCCCGGCAAAGGGGCGAGTCGGCGTCGACCGGCGTGGTGGAAACATTTGAGCAGAGATTCGGATTCCAGGGCGGACTACGGCAATAATTCTCTGAGGGTACTGGTGGGGATCTGCACGTGGACCCGGGGAATTAGGAGAAAAAGGAAAGGACAGTGAGATTAAGCAACGGTCTCCACCCGACACAAGATCTCCGTGTAGTTTCTGGGGACAGGAAACTTCTGATTCATTGCTTCCATCCCCTCCGCCATTCCTTTCCACCTTCTGCGCACACAGATTTTATGTCGAAGGTTTTTTGAAATATTTCTGGTACGGGGGGGAAAAATATTGCCAGAGATGGGAGACATCTGGAAAACCTCCCCTTTTTTCCGTCTGTTGGTTTTAGCTTCTTGTTTGACTGATTGCATTCTTTCGTTGATTCACTTGTACTGCTGTAGGCCTACCTCAGTTGCTTCGGGCCAGCTGCTTGCATTTCAAATCATTTGCCCACAGGCTAACAGTGAAAGCGAAAACAATAAAGTTTGGTGAAGAAAATGTAGCGAAATAACTTCCATGCATTTGAGATGAGCGACTATATGTTAGACAGGACAGAAGGCGCACTAAGCGTCCAGGACATAATAAGCACTAAGCTACCCCCGTACTCACAAAATCCGACCCCTTTTTCCTCAAAATTGCTCTAGGAGAGAACATTATAGTTGACACATTGTAAAGCTGCTGGAGTCAGAGGAACGTCAAGAAATGTTAAACTACAGTTATGTATTTTAAAAGGCCGTAGGTGAGAGCACGGGTGCTCTGAGGATACGTTGGAATCGGGAACCTTGGAGAGGGCAGCAAAATCCCAAGGAAATCTTTGCACTTGTCTATAAGACAGCAAAAGCCGGCGGCTTGGGCTGTTTCCGCCCGGTTTCGAACCGGGGACCTTTCGCGTGTAAGGCGAATGTGCTAACCGCTACACCACGGAAACGTCACGCCCGTATGAGGTATTACAAGTCCCATAAAACGGCATACTCGGTTCCTTGGTTGCTCCCCACTCCCCCCGCCCCCGGTCACGCCCCCAATCTAGTAATTTTGAATATTTCTCTTGCAGAATGTGTTCACTCGCGGTGCCTTGCTTTCCATCGTTTCAAAAACTTTTGCTAAAAGAATAATATCGAAATTCTATGGCTCATACTGCTACTGCTGCTGCTAAGTCGCTTCAGTCGTGTCCGACTCTGTGCGACCCCATAGACGGCAGCCTACCAGGCTCCCCCACCAAACCTAACTCAGTGGTGGGGGTGGTTTAGTCGCTAAGTCGTGTCCGACTCTTGCCACCCCATGGACTGTAGTCTGCCAGGCTCCTCTGTCCATGGGATTCTCCAGGCTGGACATCTGGAAACAACCCACTGGAGTGGGGATGTTCCCGACCCAGAGATCAAAGCCGGGTCTCCCGCATTGCAGGCAGATTCTTTACCGCCTGAGCTAGGAGGGAGCAGAGTCCAAACACCTTCCCAAACATCAGGCAGGGTGTCCTCAGGTTCCAAGGGCATTTGATTACGAGCAACAACCCGATACTGTCCTGTGCCTTTGATTTCCACCTCTCTTCCTCATCGTCGGAGCCAGAACACAACGCACAGAGTCCTGAAGACCACCGAACTTCCGAGAGGGCCAAACTCGCCTTGGAGGAGACTGCCCGAGCGGGGTTGGGATGGCCTGTGCCCTCTTGACTCTGAGAAAGGAGTGCCAAAAGGAGCAGTGTTTGGGAATTCATGGGACTGGATTTTGCGCCGGAATAAGTCGAGGTGGGAGGCATCAGTCAACTTATTATCCAGCGTCACTCACACTGCCCTGGAACGACTGTGCTTTGAGCGATCTGAATCTGTTCAACAGATGCCCACCTTGCCTCTCCTTTGTTTTTCTCTTCATTTCACCTGACCTTCCTCATTGTATTTTCCCTCTTCTCAGTACTTCCCTCGAGGACCAGGAAGGTGCTCAGCAGCGAAATTGTAGTCTTTCATTAAATCCCATGTGAGAAATTCCTGATTTCTTTGCATCAGCTCTGCATCGGCATCTTTCACAAATAGCAGCGCTGAGAGCTCCTGCTCTCAGCAAAACTAAAACTAGGATTGGTCACAACGTTGCAGGAAACAGAGTCGAGAGACAATATTTCCCAATCAGCAAGTTTGGGATTTAGTTTCCCATAATTTGATTAGAAGTTTATTTTTAAGCCAGTAAGGAGTAGCCCCACCATGTACCCAATCCTGACCCTACCAGATGTCCTGAAAAATTATGCAAGCAACTCAAAGGGCCCTTTGAGGTATGTGACTCCTGAACGCACAAAGGCTTTTCGGATCAAAATGTACTTTTTAAACAGTTGAAGTTCATAAACAAAGAATGCTTTAAAAAGTCAGTTTGCCCGCACCTTAAAAAAAAAAAAAAAAGAATATAATTTTGTGTATTTTGTCATTGACTATTCTTTATCCTCTTTTAGATATAACCTCAGTTCTTCTCCTTCCAAAATTTCCAGTATCGTCAAGAGTCCATTTCACATCGAAAAGAGGAAACAGTTACAACACAACTTGATTCACACTACCGTAATTTATATTAGAATGTCTTTCCTCTTCTTTTATTTCTTTTGATTTCATTTCATTCACTAAGGATAAATGAGTAAAAACAATGCTGGATTACCTAGTGATTCAGGAAGACAGCTGCAACATATGAAAGTGCAGAACTTGAAAACACACCCACTGAACTAGACCAGTAAGTCTCTGGCCTTGCTTCATGAAGTATCGTCCATGGAACAGGAGTGTAGCGTCTGAGATTGTAGAGATGCTGACTTTCAGGCCCCTGTTGCAGATGCAGTTATTTAAAACCCTCGTTATAATGGATCACACCAGGTCATTCACATGCCCATAAAATTTTGAGAAGCGCGACTGTAAGGCACTACTAAAGTTGGTGCCAAATCGGGGTGGTGGGAGTTCGCGGGGGAGGGGGTGGCTCTGAAGAGGGACATGACAATTCAATGATTCCATGAAGAAAAACAAATGACTCCATTGTGGTAAAGGTTCTAGGAGGCAAACATAATTGAAGAGATCCCACAAAACCAAACTGGCAACTTCTGAGACCTGATCTAAAACGCGAAGGAAACACCGAGAGGCAGACCGTCTGAGAACCACCTTTTTATGGCTATCGGGAGAGCATTCCTAGTACTCCCGGGCTTGATGGGAGGTAAACAGATTTCATTTTTTAAACTTGTTTTGCTCTATTTAAAACAGTCTTGCCTGAGGCCCCGCTGGGATTTGAACCCAGGATCTCCTGTTTACTAGACAGGCGCTTTCACCAACTAAGCCACGGAGCCAGCTGCAGTTGACCCTTGGTTCCTAACATTATTTGAAGGAGTTTTCGCTTTCCTGGCTCACCAATGCATTTCTCAAGAACTTAAGATCAACACTACAATCTCAGGACTCTTTCTCAAAATTTCTATCAAGTCTTTTACCCTCTCTTGTCTGAAATATGCACAGAAGTTTACATGCTGAGCCAAGACAAGAAAAACCTTCTGAACCTCTGAACCCTTGAAATCGATAGCCAAGTCGTTTGACTTTTGCACCTTCCTATGGGAGATACTTTTCACTTTCATGCATTGGAGACGGAAATGGCAACCCACTCCAGGCCAGTGTTCTTGCCTGGAGAGTCCCAGTGACGGCGGAGCCTGGTAGGCTGCCGTCTGTGGGGTCGCACAGAGTCGGACACGACTGAAATGACTTAACAGCAGCATGGGAGATACTAATACTTCTCCCTTTCGAATCTGTAAAAGGAAAACGATGGTGCTTATCAGTCTTGAAACATAGCATGAAATGGAGCGCTTGAAAGGACTTCACCACATCTTTTGCTACGCTCACTGTCAAAGAGCAGTATCTTACAAGAGAGGAGTGTGCCTGTTCATATTTATTTTAGAGCAACGTGGACGGTAAAGGCATGCAAAAGGGAAAAGGAAGGTAAGAATTCAGCAAATGTCAACATGCAAGAATGATGTTTGACACAGAAATACAGACAATTAAAACTTTGGTAGACATGTCTTACATTAAAAATGTCATCAAGTTCTTGACTTGTCTGAGTTCCTAAAATGGACACTTACTGCATAATTATCAGAGAATAGTCCTCTCCTCTGAGCATGAGGCAGTATGCGATGATGCTTTAGAGCTCAAACTCTGATGTCAGACTCCACTGATTCTTTGTTCCAAATCTGTCATTATACTCGTGACTTTGAGAAAATGTAAAACCTCTATTTATTATTTTTATTTACTCAAATTCTTTGAAGAGTGCTGGCAGGTAGTGTAGATTATTTCTAGCCTCAATCTATAAGACTGCTACAAGTGTTCTATATCTAGGCCGCATAAACAATACTGCTTCCACAGGTGCTAGTGAATAGTGTCAGGAAGCTGCCAGTATCTTTTGCAATAACAGACTTTTGTTTTGTGGTTTGTTTTTTTTTTTCCCCAACAACTGTAGCTTCTCGAGTACTTCTGTAAAGGTAGGTCACATTTTCCATTTATTTCTATTTGAAGAACTCCTTCATTGCAATCACATACTGCTATAGGATTACAATTTTTCTGCCTAATGTGATTGCACTTTATCAAGTATTTTGTGAATTAATGGGAAAACTAAGTTAAGTTAGGAACCACCTGCTGTTAAGCACATCAAAGGCTTAAAAATCAAAGCACACAAATAAGAATAAAACACACACACACACACACACACACACACACACACAAGAAAACAAACCCACCTAACATTAAAGTAACCTTTGGTCTCCCAGTTCAAAAAAGAAGGGGTGAGTAATATTGCCTGGGCAAAGTATGATCTCTGTGACGACCCCACGGAAGAACAGTGAACTGGCCATTGTTCTGTCTGAAAATCTTGGATTGTGTCATGGGAACACAGGGCAAGACGGTCTTGCCCTTTATAATGGGCAAGATGTCACAAAGAGCAGTGGTTAAGATGTTTATTGACACAAATGGAAATATTTTCTGGCCAAGCTAGGAAAGAAAACATTTCAGGTGTTATTTGAAACTTTGTGAGAGAAACTCACCGAACTTCAAGTTCAATATACACCGTATAGCTCCATTTCAGATGTCTTTTACAGGCTGAAGACGAATGTCATTGGTCTGGTTTGCATTTCAGTGTGGGAATGGGACTCTGGGAGAATAATCTGCAGCATGTACCATCTTGCACAGGTCACCATGTAAATATTTCTGCATGTCCTTCACCAAAGAAGACATCAATCACATTCCTTCAGCTTTTAAGAACTGCCTGTCATGGACCTACTGCCCACCAGGCATTTGTCTCAACTCTGATTTAAGTGGTGGGAAACAGACACATTTCCTATGCGAATTTTGAAACACAAATTTTTATTTTGGAGTATATTTAGAAAAGTTGCAAAAACAATAGAGTTTCTTTGTACCCATTTCAGAGTTTCCTTTAATTAGCTTCTTGGGTTACCACGGTACCTTTATTAAAGCCAAGAAACCAACACTGCTACTTTAATAATAACTAAACTCATGTATTTGTGTGTGTCACATCTGTTCTTACACTAATGTCTTCCCCCCCCCCACCCACGGGATCCCACATTGCATTCAGCCTCCTCTGGTCTGTGATTATTTCTTGGTGCGGATGAATTATTTTTATCCGGTATTTTTATGACTATCTTCCAGTCTAGGTTTGTCTGATAGTTTTCACACGAAGGCCTGGGCTACAGGTTTCTGGACGAGACCACAGAGATGAAGTACTTGTCCCATCACTTCCTATCAGATGTGACTTGATAGGAGGATAGCTTACCATTAGTGATGCCAACCTTGATCACTTTTAAGGGAGTGTTTGCTGTTTTTCTCCCTGGTGAAGTTTCTTCCTATGTTTTCCTACTTCTTCCTGGATATTTAGAAGCTAGTCGGTCAGGATGGCCCATATTCCAGAAGGGAGAGGTTAAATCTCCATCTCCTGGTGGGTTGGTGGAGAATAGTTCCAACCTTAGTTGGAATGCATCAGTAAGAAAAATACATCCCTTCTCCTGTATTCATTGATTTACTTATTTAATCACTGATTTATAACAGTACGGACTCATGAATACATATTTTATACTTAGTTTGCATCATTATCTCAAACTATATTATTTGTTGTTCAAAGTGTTTCAGGTTTGGCCATTGATGGCTCCAGCTCATAAAGAGACAGCTGACAAAACTGCTTCCTTCCTGCTGTGTTTGTATCAATAGAGTTTTTTCACATAGCATTTGAAAAACCTTGTTTCATCTTTTGCTGATCTAGTTAAGACTCAAGTGTGGAAATGTAGAAAGTGTAGATGGTTTCATAGTCTATTTTAGGAGGAAAATAATCCAGTAAGGTCAGTTTCTTTGCTGGAATCAGTTACCCTGTGGATCAAAATGCGCCAAAGCGATGCTCTATGGCTTGCTGGGTCGCTGACTGCTATCCTTTCGTCCTGCAGATGCGAGTCAAACATGAGGAAAGATGTACGATTCCAGTGACAGTTCTCCCCGAGAGTTCCGTGTCCCAGACATGAACTGGGATGTAAGCGGTGAACCTAAAATGGATGAACCGTCACCTTCTGTGTGTAAGTGTGAAAAACGGTAGTCTTCACACAGCCTGGCCCGTACGGGGATCGAACCCGCGACCTTGGCGTTATTAGCACCACGCTCTAACCAACTGAGCTAACCGGCCAGACATGGGAGCGTGAGATCGTGTTTATGCTATTAAAAGAAAAGGTATCAATACGGCTTTTCCGGGAGCTGGAAAAGGAATACAGTGAACCCAAACGACCACAAACTAATACTCAAAGAAAGAAGAAATCGCATTCTTCCTCTCCCCCATCGTGGAATTAGGGGGAAACAAAGAGGAATTCTTAGTATTTGGCGTGAATGAACTCTATTTCCTGAGGACTGAGGTAATCAAAACTGTGGCAAACCTGCCTTAGAGGTAGGCCTGGCACCACAGCCACATTGATAGGGAGGCTCTGAGAATACTTGAGGAGACGAGGTAGCCCAGGACAAACCCCAAAGCCATTAAGTAATAAATGGAGAAGCTTGCAAATAAGTATCCAGCAAAGTAGGAGGAAAATCAAGAGGAAGTGAAGATTGGAGGGTAGACCTCATTCTTTCATCTCTCGGCAGGAATCGAGCACCCATGACTGTCAGACCATGGTGCACACTGTTAAATGATGATGGGAATCACTGAGGCTAGACCTCAACATGAGGGGCTGTGGTTCAAGAGCAGCGTTTGTTACAGGGTAGCACCTGTGAGTCGGACACGACTGAGCGACTTCACTTTCACTTTTCACTTTCATGCATTGGAGAAGGAAATGGCAACCCACTCCAGGGCTCTTGCCTGGAGAATCCCAGGGACGGGGGAGCCTGGTGGGCTGCCGTCTATGGGGTCGCACAGAGTCGGACACGACTGAAGTGACTTAGCAGCAGCAGTAGCACCTGTGTTCTGCGCTAGGACTGATCCTCAGGAGAGAGAACAGTGTTACTCCTCAGGGTTTGGAGTCAAGAAAGGCAGGGAACGACCCCTCACAGAATGGGCTTTATGCCTCTGTTTCCACACTCCTGCCCATCCCTCCCCTCATCCCACTCGTCTTTACTTTCCCTCCACTTCCCAGCTTCCCAGAGGCACTCAGGCCCCTTGACTGGCTAACTCCTGGTCCTGGTGAGGGTTGAACCAACCTGTGAACATGGTATTGTTGGCCGTGCCAAGGCAGGCCAAGTAGGCCCCCGTGAGACTGGGTCTAATCTCTCAGAGATTAGGTGTCCTCAGCAGGAAGGCTTGATCAGAACCCTAAACCCCTTGGATTGGAAGCTGGACTTGCCCAAGCGTGACATTTGATTATGGGGAAAGATTGGTGAGTGAAAAAGAAGGAAAACTAAAAGACAGACAGAGAAAGACAAGGGTGAAGTGACAAGAAGAGCAGTAGAGGCAATGAGGAAGAGCCTAAGAGACGGAAACTGAGCCTCACGGAGAAAGCAAGATTGAGAAGATAGCAAAGGACAGGGAAAGTCTGAAGAGAGAGGAATAGGGGCCGAGAGAGAGTGAGAAAGAAAGTGACTAAAGGGATGCAGAGACCAAAAATGAGAGACAGAAATAGAGCAATGGAGATAAGTAAGGACAGAGCAAGCAAGAGGGGAGGAAAGTAGAAAGATACTGAATGAGCAACAAGGGCCGAGACAGAGACGAAGAGCAAGAAAGAGAACCAGACTAAGACACAGAGAGAGACAGAAATGAAGATATTCAGAGAAACAGGAGCAGATTGAGAGACAATTACAGACAGAGAGAGTTTGGAGACTGAGGGAGGAGGGTCCAGTGAGAGCAACAGTGAGAAGCAGAGACAGGTCAGGGTCTGAAGTCCAGAGACAGACAGGCAGCAAGGCATTCAGGCCAGTACTTGAACAGAATTTGAGCCTGAAGCTGATTTGCAGGGGGAGGAGATGAGCGTAAAGAGCCGTGTTTATTTGACATTTGACATTTAAAATAATGATATTCACATTGAGTTGTGGAGAAGGGAAGGGCTACCCACTCCAGTGTTCTTGTCTGGAGAATTCCATGGGCAGAGGAGCCTGGCAGGCTACAGTCCACAGGGTCCCAAAGAGTCAGACACGGCTTTGTGATTGAACAACAATAACAGGACATTGAGAGCAGTCACTTGTATTTAGATAACTCTTCATCTGTAAGAAAGCACTTTTAGTCAGAAATGAGGATATTTGCAGACACAAGATAGTTTCACGAAGGACAGTTGCTAATTGTGAATTCCTGGGAATTTCCTCTTTCAAAACAAGCTACTTTCTCTTGTCCAATAAATGGAAACATGCAGGTCATACAGGAGATGGTGAGGGCGTGGCACCATCTAACCTGGCTCTCCTTTGCCAGTGGAAGCCAGATCTCCAGCTGCTGAGGGATTTTCTGTGGAGAAGAGGGGAGAATTTGGCAAGTTCAGACTCCAGCACTAGTAGATAGGAGGGATATGCAAATTAGTAAACAAATGATAAAGCAAATCTCGCAGAACTTTTTGTTTCTTACCTGAATTCCCCATCCCTCAATATGTGAGGTGACATCATTTTCTTTGTTAGGGATCAGGACAATGCTTGCCTGGTAAAATGTGTTTTTAAGAATTCTCCCTCTCCGACTTTTTGGATGAGTCTGAGAAGGATGGGTCTTAATTCTTCTTTTAATGTTTGGTGGAATTCACTAGTGGAGCCATCTGGTCCTACACATTTGTTAGTTGAGAGGTTTCTGATTACTGATCAATCTCCTTCCTAGTGATAGGGCTTTTCAGATTTTCTCTTTCATCATGAGTCAGTCCTGGTAGACTGTATGTTTCTGAGAATCTATGTTCTCGGTTGTCTAATTCATTGATGTATTATTTAGTTTTAAGCAGGTATAGCAATCTGAATCTTTGTATTACCTTTGTATGAAAAGGTTTCTTTGCCAGTTGGCTAGTCAGCTTAGTTGGTTAGAGCATGGTGGTAATAACACCAAGGATGTGGGTTCAGTCCCCATATGGGCCACTGCAAGCCTTTTGTTACTTACTCACTGAATAATTTTGTTGCAGTCATCTAACAAATTGGAGATAACCTCACATACATCAAATTGGGAATAAATGTTGACTTCATTTGTTCTTCAGCAGTGACACTACCTTCCTTCCCCTCCACCCCTGCCCCCAGCAAACACAGTCCCAGCGAAAAAATGAAATTTCAGCATTTCAGATTTGACAGAGGGGCATTTTCACCAATCACTGCTTGAAATCCAAAGCCTATGTTCATTTAAGGAGGGAGCAGTGCTGGTAAGGCACCATCCCTTTGAAAGAGCTGATATTTTCTGGGAAGGAGCTTAAGGTAGACTTTCAGAGGGTCAGTGGGTTGACATATTCTGTGGAAGCATGGTTCTTCTGGAGAGACTCTTGTTGTTTGGTTGGCACTCAAAGGGATGTTTACTGAAGTGAGTGCATTCCTGGCTGATTCATTTCAGAAAGCAGGGGTTGACAGTGATTGGTTGTGCAAATGTTCACAAAACAATTATCACAGATAAATCAATTGGTTTAAATTCAGGTCTGGTGGCTACTTGTTACCACTGCTATAGAACAGTCTTTTCCTAAGTTTGTGATTAGTATGTGTTTCAACATTTTACTTTGGCATAAAGCAAACATTATTTGTTTGTTTAAATATACAAGTAACGCATAATAAAAATGTTTGCCAGAGTTAGGAAATAGATGATAGTGAAAGTTGCTCAGTCCTATCTGACTCTTTGTGATTTTATGAAATTACCCAGACCAGAATACTGGAGTGGGTAGCCTTTCCCTTCTCCAGGGGATCCTCCCAACCAGGGGTCAAACCCAGGTCCCCCACATTATGGGCAGATTCCTCACCAACTGAGCTATCAGGGAAGCTACGGGTATTAAAGAAATGAAAGGGGTCAAAAGGTACACATTTCCAGTAATAAAAAAAAATAATAAGTTATGGAGATCTAAGGTACACTGTGGTAGTATAGTTGTTAATAACAGTATTGTATTGAATATTTGGAAGTCCTTAAAAGAATAGATCCTAAAAGTTTATATCACAAGAAAAAAATTTGTAACATATGTGGTGATGGATATTAACTAGACTTACTGTGTTTCATTGGTTTTTTCCAAGAAACATTAAAAGGATTTTTCTTTTTTAAACTTGGTCTCTAATCTCCTGTAAAATTATTCATAGTCTTCCAGGCACTAGCAAGTCTAATTAATTATAAGCCTGTAATATTGGAATGATGCTAAAGCTGAAACTCCAGTACTTTGGCCACCTCATGCGAAGAGTTGATTCATTGGAAAAGCCTCTGATGCTGGGAGGGATTGGGGGCAGGAGGAAAAGGGGACGACAGAGGATGAGATGGCTGGATGGCATCACCGACTCGATGGACGTGAGTTTGAGTGAATTCTGGGAGATGGTGATGGACAGGGAGGCCTGGCGTGCTGCGATTCATGGGGTTGCAAAGAGTCGGACACGACTGAGTGACTGAACTGAACTGAACTGAACTGAACCGAACCGAACCGAACTGAATATTAGATACGTAGACTAGTGGGCCCACCACCGGGATGGCCGAGTGGTTAAGGCGTTGGACTTAAGATCCAATAGACATGTGTCTGCGTGGGTTCGAACCCCACTCCCGGTAGAATTGCTTTTGTTGCTAAATCATGTCCCACGCTTTTGCGACCACATGGACTGTAGCCCGCCAGGCTCCTCTGTCCATTCGACTTTCCCAGGCAAGAATTCTGGAGTGGGTTGCCATTTCCTTTTCCAGGGTATCTTTCTCACCCAGGGATCAAGTTACTTTAGCATGTATCTTACCCAAAAATGACAGTTTTTAAGCAAAATTGGACAATAGTCCAGCATATAGTTGACTCTGAACTCTTTTTATCCAATCTGACAGGCTCTGTCTATAATGGGTGAATTTAGCTAATTTAGATATGATGTAAATGATATACTTGTATTTTAAAAATCCACTATCTTATTAGCTGTTTTCTATGTGTTTTTTTCCCCTTTGTTCCTTTCTTTTATCTCTTTCTTCCTGTCTAGAGCATTGTCTTATCATTTGTATGTCTTAAATCACTAGTGGTTTCCCTAGGGTTTTCTATATACAGCTACAACTAATCAAAATCTACCTTCAAATTATATTATGCTACTTACTGTACCATGTAAGAAGCTGGCAAATAATATACTTCCTCCTATATTGTGTGTCATTGCTGCCACAGATTTTGCTTTCATGTATGCTATAGCTGTATAGTATGTCACTACTACTGTTGCTTAATGCAGTCAGTCATTTTTAGAGTGATTAGAATTGGGAAAAATATTCCTTATATGTCCCAGCTTATAACATTTCTTATTTTGCAGGTCTGATAGAAACGCACTCCAGTTTTTGTTTGTCAGGAAAGACTTTTATCTCTTATTCAGTTCTGGAAAATACTTTTTGCTTGGTAGAGAATTCTGGGTTTACAGATTTTACAAAATTAGCCTATCATCACTTTCAAATGTTATCCCATTATCTTCTGGCATACCTAATCGGATGAAAATTCTACTGTTTTGTATACATAGCTAGCTAGCTAGCTAGATACAGCTTGGAATTCTCTGACTTTGAGCTGAGGTTTGATGTAGAGGTTTCCTGCACTATCAGAAAGTAGTTCAGTTCAGCTGCTCAGTCGTGTCCGACTCTTTGCTATCCCATCGACTGCAGCACGCCAGGCTTCCCTGTCCTTCACCAACTCCCGGAGGTTGCTCAAACTCATGTCCATTGAGTTGGTGATACCATCCAAAAACAGAGTGGAAATGTTCCTATGAAACACTTCACAAGTTGAATTGGCGTGAAGAAGCGATTACCTTAGCACCCTTCTTGCATACAGATACACAAAATAAGCGGAAATAAAGCACAGATGCTTATAGACACAGTTTAAAGCTGTGATGCAATGGCACCCCACTCCAGTACTCTTGCCTGGAGAATCCCATGGATGGAGGAGCCTGTTAGGCTGCAGTCCACGGGGTCGCGAAGAGTCGGACACGTCTGAGAAACTTCCCTTTCACTTTTCACTTTCATGCATTGGAGAAGGAACTGGCAACCCACTCCAGTGTTCTTGCCTGGAGAATCCCAGGGACGGGGGAGCCTGGTGGGCTGCCGTTTCTGGGGTCACACAGAGTCGGACACGACTGAAGTGACTTAGCAGCAGCAGCCTTGACAGTGGGATGCTGAGTTATAGTTCCTGGGGGAGGAGCTTGGCAGTTCCAACCTGGCTGCTCCTGATGAGCTCAGCCTCTACAATAGTTAGTTAGTGAAGTCACACAGTCATGTCCGACTCTTTGCGACCGCATGGACTGTAGCCCACCAGGCTCCTCAGTCCATGGGATTTTCCAGGCATGAATATTGGAGTGGGTTGCCATTTCCTTCTGCAGGGGATCTTCCCAACCCAGGGATCGAACCTGGGTCTCCCGCATTGTAGACAGACGCTTTACCGTCTGAACCACCAGGGAAGTAAAACAGATGCTAATGCAGGTCTTTCCAAAAAATGAAGTGGCAGCAAAGTGAACTTCTGAAAAGTGAGGAATATCTGTTTTTCATTATCTTGGGAAAATACTTAGTCATTAACTCTCCCAATATTTTTTCTGCTCTTTTCTCTCTTTCTTTTCACCTTCTGAGATTCTGATTACAAATATATTAATCAATAATTCTTAAGTGCTCTTTCTTTTCCCTTGATGTTTCAACTTGGGTAGTTTCTAGGCCTTCAAGTTTATAATTTCTTTTTTCAGTTTCTATAGAGTCTACTAATTAGTCTATTGAAGACATCCTATGTCTCTTACTGTGTGTCTGTGTTTGAATTTAGCATATTTTTGACTTTTAGTTTCCAACAATCTATTGAAATGTACCATCTGTTTATGCGTTGAGATAACAAAAAGGCCTACATTGTTCCATTGGCATCTGAAATGGGAGTAGTCTAAAGGGACTAATCTTGTAACGTGTGGGATGTGATGTTATCTCCAGAAAAATAATGTCAGCATTAAGTTAAATTGTAGGACACTCAGCTAGTGTTGCAGAATTACTTGGTGGTGGTGGTGGCGGTGGGGTACTCCCACATATTTACTGGCCAGACGTGTCTGAAGTAAAGTGTTCTGTGTGAGTAGTGAAGACACACAGGAGGAAAAACAGTTTTGTTTTTTTCTAATGCACTTTTTAGCTCCAAATTCAGCCTTTTAGACTGCTTTTGGAAAAGGGACCTGGGTCTTTTAAATATTTATTTTCTTGTTGGCAGAGGGTGCAGGAGAGACACAGTAGGCATAAAAGTTTTGCTTTCTGGTTCTAAGAGTTCCTGCAGCCATCAGCATCTTTGGTGTCCAACTCCATTCTTTTGACTTTCACAATAGTAGAAAAAAGAAATTGAGTATTCATTGATCCATTCACAAATATTTACTGATCATCATGTGTGGTAAATATTCCAGGATGCAAAAAAGAATTAAGACTGGTTGTGGGGATTATACAAACAACAACAGTGGTTTCCAGTAACTGCTGGAGCACTCATTGCAAACTCTCAAATGGTAACATCATAGATTAAGGCCAAAATATCCAAAGATTGCAAAGCAGAGAGACTTTGATCAAGGCAGACTGCAGAATAATTCCCTGAGAGTACTGATGGGGGTACAAACTCCGACAAGGGGGAACTAGGAGAAAAAGGAAAGGACTGTGAGGTTAAACAATGATCTCCACCAGACACAAGGTCTCCATGCAGTTTCTGGGAAACTTCTGATTCATTGCTTCCATCTCCTCCTCAATTCTTTTCCACCTTCTCCACACACAAATTTTATATTGAATGTTTTTGAAAATATTTCTGGGTAGGAAAAGAAATGCCAGAGATGGAAGACATCTGGAAACATCCTCTTTTGCTTTTCATTTGTTGGTTTTAGCTTCTTGTTTGGTTGCATTCATTCAATAATTCATTTGTAATTGTGGTAGGCATACCTCAATTGTTTACAGCCAGTTGCTTGCATTTCAAGTCATTGCCAATAGATCATGAGTGAAAGTGAAAACAATAAAGCCTTTTGAAGAAAATGTAGCAAAATACTTCCACACCTTTGAGATGAGCAAGTATATGTTAGACAGGAATAAGCTACACTGTACCTCACAAAAACTGAACCCCTTTTTCCTCACAAGTCCACTAAGAGAGAAAAACACTAGCCACAGACTGGAAGGAGATACTCCAGATAAAATTCACACATGAGAATTTGCTGGAGTTGGAGTCAGAGGAAGGTAAAGAAATGTTAAAATACAGTAAGTACTTTAAAAGGCTGTAGTTGTGAGCATGCATTGGAAAATCTTTGTTTTGAAGTTGTGAACCTTCATGGGGGCTGCTGCTGCTGCTAAGTCATTTCAGTCGTGTCAGACTCTGTGCGACCCCATAGACGGCAGCCTACCAGGCTTCCCGGTCCCTGGGATTCTCCAGGCAAGAACACTGGAGTGTTTCCTTCTCCAATGCATGAAAGTGAAAAGTGAAAGTGAAGTCGCTCAGTCGTGTCCGACTCCTAGAGACCCCATGGACTGCAGCCTACCAGGCTCCTCCGTCCATGGGATTTTCCAGGCAAAAGTACTGGAGTGGGGTGCCATTGCCTTCTCCGTTCATGAGGGCAGTAGACTACAAAGGAAAGTTTTGTACTTCAGTAAGGTGACAAAAACCAGAAGAGTGAGCTGTTCCCGCCTGGTTTTGAACCGGGGACCTTTATGTGTATAAAGTGAATGTGCTAACCACTACACCACAGAAACATCACCCCCAGCTTAGGTGTTTGTCTAATAAAATGGCATTCTAGTTTCCTTGGTTGCACCCCCCCCCCAATCTAATAATTTTGAATATTTCTCTTGTAGAGTATTTTCACTCACAGTGCTTTGCTTTCCATCCTTTTAAAAGCTTTGTTAAAATAGTCAAAATAAAAGGGAAAAATCCACCTAGCATTAATGTAATCTGAATTATTCAAGTCAAAAAAGAAGGAGTGAGTAATATTGCCTGAAAAAAGTATGAGCTCTGTGAAGGCTCCACAAGAGACCATTGCTCTGGCCATTGTTCTGTCTGAAAAACTTGGATTTTATAAAGGACTAAGGAGCCTGGTAGGCTGCAATCCATGGGGTCGTTAAGAGTCGGACACGGCTGAGCGACTTCACTTTCACTTTTCACTTTCATGCATTGGAGAAGGAAATGGCAACCCACTCCAGTACTCTTGCCTGGAGAATCCCAGGGATGGGGGAGCCTGGTTGGCTTCCATCTATGGGATCGCACAGAGTCGGACACGACTGAAGCGACTTAGCAGCAGCAGCAGCAGTGTGATAGATAACCTCAGTTTTGCCAGGCAAAATGTAACAAAGAGAAGTGGTTAACATGTTTATTGACACAAATGGAAATATTTTAGGGTCAAGCCGGGAAAGAAAACATTTCAGGTGTGGTTTGAAACTGTGAGAGAAGCCCACTGAGCTTCAAGTTCAACATAAACCATATAGCTCCGTTTCAGATGTCTTTAATAGGTTGAAGATGAATGTTATTGATCTGGTTTGCATTTCAGTATGGGAATGGGGCTCTGGGAGAATATTCTGCAGGACAAGAATATACCATCTTGCACATATCACCACGTAAACATCTCTGCATATCCCTCACCAAAAGAAGACATCAACCACATTCCTTCAGCTTTTAACAACTACCTATCATAGACCTACTCTCAATCAGGCATTTGTGTTGATGCTGATTTAAGTGGTGGCAAAAAGACATACTTTCTATGAGAATTTTGAAAATTAAATATTTATTTTGAAGTGATTTTCAAAAAGGTGCAAAGACAACAGAATTTCCTTATACCCATTACCCAGTTTCTTTTAATATTAGCTTCTTACATTACCATGGTACCTTTGTTAAAACTAAGAAGCCAATGTTGATATTTTACTAATAACTAAACTCTTGACTTTGTCTATATCACACCTGTTCTTACATAATGTCCTTTCTACTCCACCCCGTACTCCCCCACGTTGTATTCAGCCTCCCCTGGTCTGTGACTGTATCTTGGTGTGGATGAAGTATTTTTATAGAATACTTGACTATCTTCCAGTCTAAGTTTGTTTGATATTTTTCATGTAACAGCTTGAGGTTATAGGTTTTGGGGAGAGAACAAAGCACTTGTCCCATCACTTTACATCAGATGTTACATGAGAGGAGCATGGCTTACCATTGGTGATGGCAATTTTGATCATTTTTAAGGTAGTATTTGCCATTTTTCTCCCTTTTCAAGTTCTTATGTTTTCCTACTTCATACTGGACTATTGGAGAAGGAAACGGCAACCCACTCCAGTATTCTTGCCTGGAGAATCTCTTGGACAGAGGAGCCTGGCAGGCTGCAGTACATGGGGTCACAGTCAGACACGACTGAGCAACTAACACTAACACTGAACTACTTAGAAGCTAGTCGAAATAAGACCCATGGATGGGTCTTGGGTGGGTCAGGGGATTATTTACTTACTTACGTTGGAATTCTTTCTTAAAGGAAAAGTATCCTTTCTGCTGTATTCACTGACTTATTTTTCAATCCTTTATTTATATCAGTATGGATTTATGAATATGTATTTTACACTGCAGTTTGGATTATAATCCCAAACCATATTATTTGTAGTTCTAAGTGTTCCAGGTTTGGCCATTGACAGCTGTTTCACTCTTAGACAACTCAGTTCAGTTCAGTTCAGTCGCTCAGTCGTGTCCAACTCTTTGCAACCCCATCAACTGCAACACGCCAGGCTGTCCTTCATCAACTCCCAGAGCTTGCTCAAACTCATGTCCATCGAGTCGGTGATGCCATCTGACCATCTCAACCTCTTGTCCACTTCTCCTGCCTTCAATCTTTCCCAGCATCAGGGGCAGTTCCAATGAGTCAGTTCTTCACATCAGGTGGCCAAAGTATTGGAGTTTCACCTTCAGCATCAGTCCTTCCAATGAATATTCAGGGTTGATTTCTTTTAGGATTGACTGGTTGGACCTCCTTGCAGTCCAGGGGACTCTTAAGAGTCTTCTCCAACACCACAGTTCAAAAGCATCAGTTCTTCTGTGCTCAGCTTTCTTTGTAGTCCAACTCTCACACCCAAACATGACTACTGGAAAAACCATAGCTTTGACTAGACAGACCTTTGACTCTTTGCTAAAGAGACGATTAAAGAAGCTGTTTTTAGCTGGTGGTTCAGATGGTAAAGATCTGACTGCAATGCAATGTGGGAAGCCATGGTTCCATCTCTGGATGGGGAAGATACCCTGGAGAAGGGAATGGCTTCCCACTCTACCTGGATAATTCGATAGAGAGAGGAGCCTGGTAGGCTACTGTCCAACTTTCACTATTCTTTACTGCTGTGTTGATATTAATACTTTTTTTCACCTGTCATTTTAAAAACCTTGTTTCATCCTTTGCTGAACTAGTTAAAACCTAAGTGTGGAAGTGTAGAAAGCGTCGATGGTTTCACAGTTTATTTATAGATGAATATAGTACAAGAAGTTCAGTTTCTTTGCAGAATCAGTTATCTAGTGGAAAAACATGCCCAGAGCCTCTCTACTTTCCTTGCTGGTCACTCACTGCTACCCTTTTGCCCTGTAGATGGGGTTCAATGTGCTGCACTTAGTCGCTCAATCGTGTCTGACTCTTCAGGATGCATGGACTGTAGCCCGCCAGGCTTCTCTATCCTTGGGACTGTCCAGGAAAAAACACTGGAGTGGGTTGCCATTCCCTTCTCCAGGCAGGGATGGAACCTGGGTCTTCTGCATTGCAGGCGGATTCTTTACAGGACTTCTACCTTCGGGGAAATCAAGGATTTCAACCAGCTTTATCTCTCAGGCAGTAATTGTGACACCCTAGTGGATATGAGACCAGAATTCTCATCTGTGTGTAAATGTAGCAAAAATATCACTTCATGCCAGTTGGCCCATACAGGGATTGAACCCACGACCTTAGCATTATTAGCACCACACTCTAACCAACTGAGGCAACCAGCCACCTGACGCTTGTCCTGTTCCTCTTCATCCAATTAAATAAAAATGAAACAAAATGGTTTCTTCAAATTCTTGGGGGCAGAAAGCTGGGAATGGCGGAAGAGAAACGAACACAAAGACCCGAAACAACCAAAAGCTACCATTAATTTTTAAAATCTTCACATTGTTCCTATTTCACTCTTCCCCCATCTTGGAGTTACGAAAGAAAAAGAGAAAAAAACATTTGGCCTCGGTGAACTGTACTTCTTTGGGGCCTGGCTCAAACTATTCTGATGGTGGTTGTTAATCAGGCAATTACCTCAATAGAAGGTGTATCTGTCTTGTTTGTTGGTGTCTCCACAGTCTACCACACATTTCCAGCCTCCAGTCTGTCTCCATTTGATTCCTTCCTCACAGGGCAACTAGAGCAATATAAACCCAAACTTGTGTTTTCCTAACTTAAAATCTTTCCAGGATTTTCCATTGTATTTGGAACCCGATCCACACCGCTGGACATGGTTTATAGCATATCTATGATCTGCCCCTGCTTCTCCCAAAGCTTGTCAGACTCCTTGAACAGTTATCCCAACAGATCTGCTCTGTTTTCTGGATGATCCTGTGCAGGTGTTTTGTCTTTGGTCTGTAATACCCTTCCCCAATTTATTCCCAGAATACACACCTTAAAACAGAAATCGAGTTCAAAGACTTCTTTGGTAAGATGAACTTCTGTCTTCTGCTTACATTCCCCCAGCCTTTGCCATTTGTTCTGAAATCACTGGCTACTGACCAATCAACCCGCTAAACTATTATCTCCAAAGCAGGAGTTTCCATCTCCTCTGAACGTCTGGTGCAAAGCACAATACAGGGCATATAGCCATCACTATATAAATGCTAAATTATCATGTAAAGAGTAGTAGAAAAGGTCTCATACTTTTTCTCTTATCCCACCCCACTCTATAAGATAGCAATCCTGAATTGTGGAATGTCTTTAAAAGGTGAAATAGCATGAATATTTAGAGTCATATATACCTGGGTTAGAGTTCTAACTTTGGTGATTTGCTGTAGGGAGGGATAAGTGAGCACAGACTTTGGAGCCAAGAGGGTTTAAGTCCCAAATCTAACCTTTACTAACTGGTTGAGATTGGGCAAGTTTCTTACTATCTCTCTGCCTCAGAATAGACATGAGTTCGATAGTAATTCCTATACCATAAACTCATTTCAATAATTTAGTTTTATTGTATCAACCAATTTAAGATTGTTTTTCCAATTATGTCTCTTTCAAGGTATCCATAAAGCAGGAGATAGATGTATTCAGGGAGTCATTCTTGCCTTTTTGTTTTTCATTAGGATGATAAGTGCTAAGGAATATGTCGAGGCTTACTCATAGACCTCGCATTGGTTATGTACTTTTTTATTCCTCAGGTCCAAGAGTTTTACTGCCCTACCTACCTCAGCTAGGAGAGATGTGAATGTAAAGGGTGACTATATAAGGTATTATACAAATTAAAAGAAAAAATGAAATGTAAGCTTTGGTTCCCTAACTGAGCATTTCTGGCTCATACTGGAGGAATTATGACCTATGGTGTAAAGAGCAGAAGCAAGATTGCACCACTGTATCTTTTTCTCCCCAACCCTCCTGTGGGTACTCTCATGGGTTAACCACTGATCCTCAAGGAAAAGTTGGATTCAAGGCCAAACTGCATTAAAAGCTTCTCCAAAAATATATAAAAATTTAAAAAAATAAAAGCTTCTCTGAAAACTGATTGAGGAACAAAGGTGAGAGAAATGAGGACTCGGTTGCCCTAGGGAATCAGATAAAGGAACCACTTCTTTGGGCCAAATGAAAGAAGGCTGAGATTTAGAAAGAATCTATTCCACCTTCCAGAGTTGCAAGAGGGCTGTATTTGTTGCCTCTCTGTCATGTCTGTTCCCAGAAAAAAAAGCAGGAGGCAGTGTCCTGATTGAGCTCGTTCTTGACACAGAAAGAAATGGGCAGGGAGGGGAAGGCAAGGCTCTGTTCAGTTCCAAAGATTTAGTTCCACTCAGTTCCAGTCTGCTATTATCACTGATACTTTAGTCTTTCATTGTCTTCTAGAATGTAGATTAGGACCACAGGATGAATGTGCAAAGCTCTCACCTTAGATCTCGGGTATTTTTGCTGTAGAGACTTAGAAGATGCTGAGGCAAGTCACTACACAGAGGTCCACATCACAGTACGAATGGCAAGGAACACAGGTTATTTCTTATGGGAATGATGCCTTCGAGAATGCCCTTGCTCCCTATTTCTTGAGGTTTTTGATTTTGTGCCAATGGAAAATGATGAGGCTGGCGATCTGAAAGATCCTTTTCCAACAGAGCCCTGGGGAGGTGAAGAATGCATCCCAAAGCCAAAACTGCTGCCTGCCTTAACTGGTGCAAGGACAGGAGTGCTCTGAGCAAAGGGATCCATGGAAGGGCCCCTAAACATAGTTTTTCTTGCAGAAATGTTGGCCCTCCCCAAGGCAAAAGGTGTGCCCTGGCTGGTCAGGCCCTGGTTTTTTGGGCCCCAGCCTTTACCCAAGGGTGTGATGGTGTTAGTTGTCCCACTTGGCACTGCTCCAGTGCTGAATGCTCTGGAGTTGGAACTCATGTCTGGAGCAGTCACACTGACCCCAGTCTCACCACAGTCCATAGGGGTTACTAATCCCCCAAAGTCAAAAGGTCTTGGGGCTGTGCTACCAAACACTGAGCCACAAGCCCCAGTCCGGTGGGTTGGGCTAACAACTCCAAAACCATTTGTATTAGCCTGACCAAAGGGAAAAGCTACTGGAGTGTTGTTAACATCTGGCCGGAGGTTGGTAGGGATGCAAAAGGTGGAGGCTGATGGTGCCAAACCTCCAAAGGCTGACTGAGTGGGACTGTTGAAGGATGGTTGAGTCAGAGTTTGTGATGGGGTTGAGAATGCCACTGTTGAGTTTCCAAAAATGAGAGAGCTACTGAAGCTTGGGCCAAGGGCTGGTTGGGGGGCTCCTTGCTTCTGCCCATATGCAATTCCAAATGCAGGCTGGGGAGTTGCTCCCAGGGATAGTGAAAAAGGTGGCCTTGGGCCTGACCCCAAGGGAATTGTGAATGCTGAGGTTGAACTGGAGATCCTGGATGAAAATGCAGGCTGGTTGGTGTTTCCTAGGGCTGAAGCGGACAGAGAGCTAGCCCTAAATTTGGCAGTGCTCCTGGTAGGGGATATTTGGACAGCACTGGGAAGAACCTGGCTAAAGATAGTGACTGTGTGTACAGTAGGTATGGTAGGACGTTGGCATGGCGGCAAAATGAAGCCTGCAGCTGGGGAGAAACTGCCCTTGAAGGCACAGGCAGCCCCAAGAAGGAAAGTGTGGCAAGTGGAAGGGATGGAGTAAGTGTTGCCCATGGTACTGGTAACATTCACTACACCAAAATCGAAAGGTGGCGTAAGAGAGTCTTTGGATGTGTTGGCTGGTGTGGTGGACATGACTACAGAGGTAGCCTTGACCAGGCCATGGAAGAGATGGGGAGAAGCAGGGGTAGGTGGAGGAGAGGCCTGCTTGAAAGAGAAAGGAGCTATCATGGGCATAGTTTTAAGTGGTCTTACACTGCCAAAGATAGGCCTGAAAGTGGGAGTTAAGGTACCTGGAGCTGAAGATGGAGCAGCTGTGACTGAAATTCTAGAGTATAAGGAGGTCCCAGTCTCACTATTGGGTGGGAGCCCTAAAATGGGTTTTGACATGTGGTCAGCAGAAGCTGCAATAGGAGGCACAGATGCAGGAGGATGGGGACCTGGGCTGCTCATCAGTCTAAACGAAGTACTTTGCGTAGCGGGGGCTGTAGGGATAATAGCAGATGAGTCTAGGTGCACGGCAGCCTGAGACGCCAAAGGTAGCTGTGTGGTGCCAGTGACTGGTGATGTGGGAGAAACAGGGGTCAGATGGATGAAAGTAGCTGGGAGTTTTGAGTCCGAAGAGATGCCTGAAAGGGGGTCTGACTGTGAGCACCCAAATGGGGCTGGCAGGCTTGCTGTTGTCAGAGGTGAGTGGGCTGCACTGATTACCTCTCCAGTGGGCTGTGGGAAGTCCGGTGGACCTGGAGACTTCTGTAACTTATTTAAACTTTCCAACTGAGGATCAGTGCTCTGGGTTGGAGCTGTGCCTGCAGAAGGCAGGGTGAGAGACAGGGAAGGCTGAATAGCAGACCTAGACTCAGGGACAGAGTCTGTGGTGCTCTCAGTTGTATTCTCTCTGGCTTTGTTGCTCGATTGGAGTCCAGCTTTCTTCCATAAGGCCAGGTCTTCAGGGACTGGATGACCAAGCTGGGGAGGTGGAGTGAGAGACAGCAGGTTTTCAGGGCTAGATGGAAGCAGTGGAACCTGATTTTGCTGTCCAGAGCTGCCAGATGTTTCTGGAGACTCGTCTGATACCAGCGGGACTGGAAGGTGAGACTGATGACCTTTTTCTTTCTTTTTTACTGGCCACTCTGGTATCTGGAGTGATGCACTGGGAATACTTTTCTTCCAAGGTTCTGAGAAATCTCGAGAAGAGCTGAAAGAGCTTGAGATAGCATTTCTTTTGGAGTTAAGGGAGTCGCCTGTGTGTGTGCTGGTCAAGGAGTCCATGGAGGAACAACCGGGCCTCTTATTCAAGCTGTGATCTGAGCTCCAAGGGTTGAGGCTTCTATTCAGAGGCCCCGGCCTAGGCACAAAAGAAGTGAGGACTCCCTCTTTAACCAGAGGTTTAAATGCAGATAGTCTGGTCTCTGGAATACTTCTCTTACAGTCAAAGCTCTCATGAAACAGTGGTTCTTCAAACCTCACTTTCCCCTTCTTGCACTCTTTGAGGGCCCTCAGCACCGTTTCCTTTGCACAGGGGTCTGGGAGCCTCTCAGAGGGCGAGAGCCCTGCAGAGTTGATTACCTCTGCTGGGGAAGCGGAGGGGGGCACTGTCCGCGCAGGAGGAACGATCTTGATGGTCACCGGGCTCCATATTGCCCTAGGGTGCCGCAGAGACCAGATACTCCGCTTGAAGTAACCTTCCCACCAGTCTGAGGGAAGAGGCCCCATGATGGAATTCTGGCATCTCTTCATGGGAAAGCGCCTCCAAGCCTCATTGACCATCCACGCGGTGGAGTTGGTAGGATCCCAGTCCGACGGCCTTCTCGCAGGTCTGTGTCGAGGGGCGGGGTGGGTACGATGGACTTGCTGAATCCGGTAGACTTGATGAAGGGACTGAGTTAGCCGGCGGTTCATTGGCCTCTCCGACAAGTCTGTGCGCCCTTCTGCTGGGGATGATGGCGAAAGTCCCAGCTTGCCCAGGTAACTGCCCATGCGGATCAATGAAGCGAAGTCGATGACTTGGATTTAGAGTTTCCGCTCCCGAGGTTTCCGACGACCCAGCCGCGGTCGAAGTGCGCAGTGTTCGGATGACGGTTAGCATCCCGGCACGAGGAAAGAGCAAGGGTCTCGGGGCGCTCCACATCCCCCAGGTCCGGTATCCGAAAGTCAGCAGCCGGTGAAAACAGAGGACACACGGGATGTCGGCGGTCGGGGTGGCCTGCTCGGCTATTTTGAGGCAGAAGCTGGACGCTCTGGCCTCTGTTCTTTCCTCTCCAGGTTGCAGCGCGCGGCAGGCGGAGAGGGATTGAAAGGAAGCGCGCGGCCGGAGTTCACCCAGGCACGCAGAGCTAGAGCTGGGCAGGCGCGGAGTCTCCAGATTACCGCAGCGGCCGGCGGGAAGGGGCCAGGCTACGGGCGGCGGGCCTGATCTATGCGCCCTCCTGTTCCCTGGAGTCGGAATAATGAGTGCAGTCCGAGTGCCTCAGGGTTAGTCGGGGTCGGGGAGCTCGCGGGAGCGCAAGACTGGAGACTCGGACGCGAGGACCTGTGCAGCCCAGACTGCATTCTTGGCGCCAGCAGCCAGGAGCAACTCAAGCGGGATTTGCTGGGTGGGGATTCCCGCACTTCTTTCCTTTGCCTTTTCGTTCCTGCAGCCAGTAGAGGTCAGTCATTGCCTCCTGGATGACAAACTCCCGACGCAGCCCCACCATCCAGGGTCGCCCCCTGGAGACTGAATCTGGCTTACCCTCCGATTGTTCGTACTACTTCTACAGGCGCTACAGCAGTCTGGAGGGGTCTCGAGGTTTCGGACTGAGCCAAAGGGATTACCTGTCTGCCAGCCGCGAACCTGAGCGCCTCCGCAGGCACCTGGCTTAGTCGCTAGCTCAGCCACCCAGACTATCTCTTATTTGCTATCCTCCCCTTGCCCAGTGCGGTCGAGGCTTTCGGAGGGGAGCAAAGGAGTGGGAGATTTAATTTGAGGTTGAATATTCACACTAACCCAGGGTGAACTAGGGGACTAACATTCTGAGAAATTAAAAAACAATGTTTTAAGATTTCTAGAACAACTCCTAATAATAAAATTGGCATGGATTGAAGACAACTCTTTGAAGAAAGATCATTTCAAGGTTAAATTAAGGAACTCGGAGAGAGGGTTCCCTTCAAAACCCACACCGTCCAAAAATGGGTCCAGACATTTCCCACTTCATCGGTCTCTTTCTCCTTGAACTTGCATTTCTATAGAATCTTATGCCAATATAATGTATGTTTACGCTTAAAGTCTTTATTCGATCATCCTACTATACTAGTCTGTACCAAAGAAGTATGAACATTGAAATCTGAAATTTTAATATTTAGTGATACCACAAATCTGTTATAAGCAAATTTGGGGTTTAATTTATATTTGCATTTACTAATAGAATGCAACCAATCAAAACATCTTAAGTAAATAATAAGTTGAAAAACCTCTTTACTGGAAGATGTAACAGAAGCAAATATGGAATTTATCACTTCTTTCTCTATGAGGTAGCATACAATGTATAAGACCACCTCGACAGAAAGAATATTTCCAATTGCTCTTCTGCTGGACATCAGGGATGGAAGGAACTTTACAATTCGAGTAGTGTGCCATTTCAGATAGAAGAGTTTTGGAATTGCCTAGTGGGAGAATCGTGGGATTTTAAAGTAAGGTGGGAAACAACCCAAACTAGAGGATTATCAAACTCGTGAATTTTTATTGATTAAACATGGAAGATGTAGAAATTGACTTAGTTTCTGTTCTTGTATCCTGGCTGGAATAAAGTTTAGCGGAAATCAGTCAGTTCAGTCGCTCAGTCGTGTCTGACTCTTACCGAAAATAAACCGGTGTAAAACAAACCTTCTTAGCAGAGGATGGTTTCGATCCATCGACCTCTGGGTTATGGGCCCAGCACGCTTCCGCTGCGCCACTCTGCTCACCTCTTAAGCACTCTCACTGTTTTTCCTTTCAAAGATTATAACACCTTTTGTGATATATATATTTCTTTTCATTCTGATGGTTTCCGCCTCCCCTCTCTCTCCCTTACACATAGAAGATCTGCTTTTCCATAATCAGATGACCTCGGATCATCACTTCCAGATCTGCAATTTTCCAATCTGCCAAAGAGTGACCAAGCTTATCAACGTACCCCTCCCCAGCACCTTTCCCCCTTCCCGAAGCAGCTATGTATGTATGCATGCATACGAGCTCAGTCGTGTCCAACTCTTTGCAACCCCACGGACTGTGATTTCCCAGGCAAGAATACTGGAGTGGGTTGCCATTTCCTTCTCCAGAAGAATCTTCCGACCTAGGGATCGAGCCCACATCTCTTGAGTCTTCTGCATCGGTAGGCGGGTTCTTTACCTGGAGCCGCTAGCCTTTCAGAAAGAGCAGAGGAAGCGCCCGCAAAGCAAAACTCAGGATGGACCCTTCTCGGGGAGAATCTCGAAAGTCGTGTAGCCAGCTCTGGTGCCATCAGACAGGAATCGTGTTAACCATCTCCTGTGTTGTTTATCGAAAATCTCATAGACAATCCTTGAATAAAAGATGTTTTATTCGCTTGCAAGGGGGCAAGATTTTCACAAGGACGGTGTGCCTGCAATAAACTTAATTTGTTATTCAAATTATTACACGGGGGTCAAAATTTCGATTGCATCTCGTTTGGGGTCGTTTCGACTTTAAAAAAATGATTTTTTTCTTTCTTTTTTTTTTTTTTTTTTTTTTTATAGATAGGCCCTTCTTTTTCCCGTGTTAGAGAGCAGAACCTTTGGAAAGTTCCTGAACATAGCTCTTGTTTGCAGATGCCTTTGAGACAACGCTAGAGAGGGCCAATCTGGAAGGTAAAAAGCCTTTTATCTTTAGTACTGTGAGCTGAAGGCTTCTCTGATACATTAGACTGGACATTTCCACTCGCATTTCATTAGTCAAACTAAGCCACATGGCCAAGTCCATGAGGAAGAGAAAGTGTGTATGTTATACAATAAATACATTATTCCAATGAAATAATAATTATAAATTCACATGAAATTATTATAAATACTTATAATTATAAATTCACATGAAGTTGCAAAGATAATGTATTGAGGTTTTGTGTATCAATAGTTCATTCTTTTTTTTTTTTTTTTTTTTTTACTGTTGAATAGTGTTCCATAGTATAGATATAGCAGTTTTTAACCTATTCACCTATTAAGGAACATTTTGGTTGTTTTCAGGTTTTGAGCTATTACAAATAAAGCTTCTATAAATAATAATGTACACAGTTTTGTATGGATATAAGTTTTCATTGTTCCAGGATAAATGTCTAGGAGTTGAATTGCTGAGTTGTATGGTGTTTAAGAAACTGACAAACTGTTTTTCAGAGTGGCTTTACCATTCTACATTCCCATAAGCAATGTATGACAAATTCAGTTTCTCTGCATTCTTGCCAACCTTTAGCAGTTGTTACCATTTGTTATTTTATCTCTTATAATAGGTGTATAGTGATATCTCATCATGGTCTTTATTTATATTTCCTACATGACTAGTGATATTGAACATATTTTCATGTGCTATTTCCCATTTGTATATCCTCTTTGGTAAAATGTCCCTTCATGTTTTTTGCCCATTTTCTAACTGGATTGATTGTTGTTTTAAAAAGGAGTTTTGAGAGGTCTTTGTGTATTCTAGATATGTCTTTGTCAGATATGTTATCTGCAAATATTTTCCCTCAGTCTATAACTCTTTTTTAATTTTCTCAGCAGAGTCTATTGCAGAGTGAAAGTTTTTCATTTTGATGAAATCCAGTTAGTCAAGTTTGTCTTTTATGGACTGTGTGTTTGGTGTTATGCCTATTATCTCTCCAACAAGCACCAAGTCCCCCAAATATTCTCACATTTTTTTCCAAAAGTTTTACAGTTTTAGGTTTTATTTTAAAGCTATAAAGCATTTTCAGTTAATTTTTAAATAAAATATGAGATATAACTGAGGTTTGCTTCTTTTGCCTATAGATATCCAATTCTTGTTCAGTCACTCATTTGTATCTGACTCTTTGTGACCCCATGGATGGCAGTTCACCAGGCTTCCCTGTCCTTCACTGTCTCTGGGAGTTTGCTCAAACTCATGTCCATTGAGTTGATGATGCCAACCAACCATCTCATCCTCTGTCACTTCCTTCACCTCATGTCCTCAGTCTTTCCCAACATCAGGGTCTTTTCCAGTGAGTTGGCTCTTCACATCAGGTGGCCAAAGTATTGGAGCTTCAGCTTCAGCTTCAGCATCTGTCCTTCCAATGAATATTCAGGGTTGATTTCCTTTAGGATTGACTGGTTTGATCTTCTTGCTGTTCACAGGACTCTCAAGAGTCTTCTCCAGCACCACAGTTTGAAAGTATCAGTTCTTTGGCATTTAGTCTTCTTTGTGGTCCAGCTCTCACATCCGTACATGACTGCTAGAAAAACCATAGCTTTGACAAGACAGATCTTTGTTGGCAAAGTTACATCTCTGCTTTTTAATATGTCATCTAGGTTTATCATAGTTTTTCTTCCAAGGAGCAAGCATCTTTTAATTTGGATAAAATGGGTATCCTATTACTCTCCCACAATCATGAGAAAAAAGTAAGACTTTTCTTCCTCTACTGAATTGCTTTTGCATTTTTGTAAAAACTGATTTAGATGTAGTTGTATGTGGTGTTTCTGTATTTTCTGTACTGTTTCATTGACATATATCTATCCCTCTTCCAATTAATGTACACTCTTTATTACACTGTAGCTATACAATAAGTCTTGAAATCATAAGAATGATTTCTTCCACTTTATTCCTGTTTTTCAGAATCATTCTAGTTATTCTAACTCATTTGATTTTCCACAAAAATTTTAGAATAGTCATGTCTATAGCTACAAAAAATCTTTCCTGGATTGTGATAGGAATTATGTTAAATTATGTTAAACTTGTACATCATTTTCAGGAGAGTTGACATCTTTGCTATGTTGAGTTTTATGATCAATGAACACAGAATCTCTCTCCATTTATTTAAGCCTTTGTTTTCATCAGAATTTTGTAGTTTTGCTGTTTCCAGCAGGCACATGTTCACATGTTTGGGTAGATTTTTATCTAAGTGCTTCTTTACTTAAAAAAAAACACAAACACTATTTTAATTTTGGTGTCCATTTTTTATTGCTAGTACATAGAAATACAATTGACTTTTCTATTTTGATCTTGTATTCTGTGACTTTGCTAAACATACTTATTAGTTCTAGAAGGATTTTTGTTTGCTCCTTAAGATTTTCTATGTAAACCATCATATAATCTTCAAATGGGAAGTACAATCCTACCACAGAGATGGAGGGAGGAAATGTATATTTCTAAAGAAAAATACAATTCACTGAGTAAGAAATTGTATCAAGACACAATTGGACAAAATTGCAGAAATGGATTGTAAAATATGCCAATATTTTTGGGTAGGATGAGCATTTCACCTAAGATTATACTGCAGTATTTGTGAAATAACTTCCTACCATTTACGTTTATCATTAGAGTGACATTACCATGGCTTAGTGCAGCAGGGCTTTCCCATCTGCTAAGTAGCTCAGTTGTGAGAGAGAATAACTGAAAATCTAGAAGTCCTGACCCAGTGAATACTTTACTCGACAAATATACTTTCCAGTTCCTTTTCTAATACACCCTAGTCTAAAGGAATAGATAGCTTTCTTATATTTCATGGGCTGTAAGCATTTTATTGGAGAAGGAAATGGCAACCCATTCCAGTACTCTTGCCTGGAGAATCCCATGGACAGAGGAATCTGGAAGGTTACAGTCCATGGGGTCTCAAAGAGTCAGACATGACTGAGCGACTTCACTTCATTTCACTTAAGCATTTTATTCTGTGTTCCTCAGGAGGTCTCCATTATTAAGAACTGCTAAGATCTCCTTCTGCTTAAAACACAATATCAAATCTCAGCTACTGGTTAAGGTTGAAGGTGACTGACTTCTTGGTGTTTCCTCACTCTACGCAGGTGAAAGTGGTCAAAGTTGTAGCCAAATTTTCCTTGAGATAAAAAGTTAGGATCCTCTAACACAAGAAAGCACTCAAACCTCCCGCCTGGACAGGGACTTGAACCCTGGACCCTCAGATTAAAAGTCTGATGCTCTACCGACTGAGCTACCCAGGCTCTAAGAATGCTTGGCTTACTTTGTTTCCCTTGTACACTTCAATGACTTTGGGGGCATTTTTTAATCCCCCAAAGTAAGGAAATGGCAACCCATTCCAATATTCTCAAAAACCTGGAGGGCTACAGTCCATGGTGTCGCAAAGAGTTGGGCATGACCAAACTCACACACACACACGTACAAGATAATTTTGACAAATTTGACATTCCCCCTCACATTTTTTCCAGTGGACATTTAACATTTTTCTTCATAAATTTCTATTTTTGCTGAAAGATATAATGACTTGTATCAAAGGAATTTTAAAACTATAATAACTTAACACCTACCAACATCTATTGGCACTAGTGGTAAATAATCCGCCTGCCAATGCAGGAGATGTAAAGAGACATGGGTTCGATTCCTGGGTAGAGAAGATCTCCTGGAGAAGGGCCTGGCAACTGATTCCAGTATTCTTGTTTGGAAAATCCCAAGGACAGAGAAGCCTGGCAGGCTACAGTCCATAGGATCACAAAGAGTCGGACAGGACTTAAGTGACAACATATGCATGACATCTATTGAGAGAGAAAAGAAATCTCGTACTTACTTCAATTTATTTTTTCTATTTCATGTCTCTCACAGAACTTTATCCCAATACAACATTTTGCATTTAGTCTTTTCTTGATCTTCCTACCATGCTTCTCTGTACCAAATACAGGTATAAATATTGAAATTTGATGTTATTTCCTTTGAATATTAAAAATACTTCCTGTGGATTGTGCTAATCTGCATCTACTTGCACATAACCAAGGCATGATAAACAGATAATAATTTGAAAAACCCTTTAATGGAGGAGGTAATAGAAGTAAATGTGGAATTTGTCATTCTCCCTCCTCCATGAAGTTGTATACAAAATCGTCTTGGGACTTCTCTGGAGGTCCAGTGATTAAGACTTTGCCTTCCAATGCGGGAGACACAGATTTCAGGAGCTAAGATTCCATATGCCTCATGGCCAAAAAACCAAAACATAAAATGGAAGCAATATTGTAACAAATTCAATAAAGACTTTAAAAACAGGCCACATTAAAAAAAAAAAAAAAAAAAAAAGACAACAACAACAGCTTGAAGGATTGTTTTTCCAGTTGTTCCCATGATGGGAATCAGAGAGGAGAGCACCCCAGGGCAGTGTGTCACAGTCAAATGTCTTAATTTATCAGAATTGTCTTAATTTTTCAAGCAGAAGGCTGAAAATTTTCCATGGAAGCTGAGAACGTGGGACTTGAGTGCCACACTTCTATGGTAGACTGATTCTCAAGAGATGAATTTTAGAAAAGTAAATACATTAGGAAAGGTAAAATAAGTAAGATTTAGAAGTAGATTTAGTTCAACTGTTTGAATATAGTTTAACAATGGAATTGTTAGAAAACTTGTGAGAGAGTCATTTCCTAGGCAGGTTGATAAGGAGTCTAGGGGTCCCCAAGGAGAGAGGGTTCTGGAATTCTCAAGGAAGAAGAAAGGACAAACTTTTTTTCCGTCTCTACATTCCTTAGGATTATATAATAATAATGTATCCTGCCTGAGGACAGTCTCTGGATTAAGGACAGTCTCTGGATTAAACCTTCTGGCTAATTCTGTTATCTTAAAATGTAAATTATGGGAGTAGGTCTGGTGAGATCTTTACAACCTCCAGACATTCTTTGGATTCATTGGAGAGTATATAATTTCATTGCTAACACTGGCAAGCGGGTACTCTTTCTGCCCCCTTCTGATGCCTATGTCAGAAGCTTTTTCTATCTCCTTTATACTTTAGTAAAACTTTATTACACAAAAGCTCTGAGCGATCAAGCCTCGTCACTGGCCCCGGATTGAATTCTTCTCCTCCAGGGGCCAAGAATCCCGGTGTCTTCGTGTGATTCAACAACAACCTTTCACTTGCAGCTAAGGTTGGTTCCAATACACTGATCTCTGGCTTGTCCAACAAGCTTCAGTGGCTCCACTCTGCTTATAAATGGATGTGCCCTCATTGATATTCAATTTGTTGTTATTGTTCAGAAGCTAAGTCGTGTCAGACACTTGTGACACCATGGACTGCAGCACACCAGGACTGCAGCACACCAGGCTCCTCTCTGCTTCCCTATTTCCTGGAGCTTGCTCAAATTCCTGTCCGTTGAGTTGCTGATACTGTCTCATTCTTTGCCGCCCCCTTCTTTTGCTTCCAGTCTTGCCCAGCATCAGGGTCTTTTCCAATAAATCTGCTCTTCACATCATGTGGCCAAAGTATTGAAGCTCCAGCTTCAGCAACAGTCTTTCCAATGAATATTCAGGGTTGATTTTCTTTAGGACTGACTGATTTAAACTCTTTGAAGTCCAAGGGACTCTCAAGAATCTTCTTTAGTACCACAATTCGAAAGCATCAATTCTTCGGTGCTCAGCCTTCTTTATGGTCCACAGCTCTCACATCCACACATGACTACTGGAAAAACCACAGCTTTGATAACAAGTGATAATCCTATATATGTTAGGAAAATAAGCCCTGATTAAAAAAAACAACATAGCTTTGACTGTACAGACCTTTGTTGGCAAAGTGATATTCAACTGTGTTACAACAAACGGTTTTTCAAACATAAGAATGATTTCTTTTATTTTTTCCCACGTCTTTTTCCTTCCTTCCCCTGGCTTACTCTTCCCTTTTCTTGGACTCTTTTCTGTCCTCTTGAGAACCAGATGGTTCCACCAAGTCTGCTTTTTCCCATTCTGCCAAATATTCAATCTCTGACCTGCTTCTCCGTAAGTTTGTCTGGGATCACAGGAGGAACTGCAGAGGGAACCAAGGAGGGGCCAATAGAGCAAAGCCATAAGGAAGCCCTCACTTGAGAAGAACCTATCAAAAATCTCAAGATTTTTCTTTGCCTGCAAGGGAGCCAGGTTTTTTGGAATTCCATTTCTGATTGGATAATGTTTGGGTCTGTTTTGACAGGGACCAGGAGTTCCTATGTTTGAAAACAGGATATTTGTTTCTGAAGCTGATCTCAGGGAATGGGGCTTTTGGAAGTCCCTGCACACCAAGGCTCCTGTTATTTAAGGCTGCCTCTGAGTGGTACCTTCCAGAAATTGCAGTGCTAGATGCTAAATAAGAACTTCACACAGAAGTAACTAGAAGCCACAAAAATATTGCCCACTGAATTCAAACATCAAATTTCTCCAATTTAACTTCCCTCCAAATGTCTGTAGTCCCTCCTCTGACAGAAGAGTAACTGTGACAGAGGAGTTGAAGTGGAAGGAGGCAGGGGAATTCTTGTTTCATGTCCTCTTGCTTTTGAATGAAGAAGTTGCATTTCCTTTGGAATTCCTTCTCCCTTTCCCATTTGCCATTCCCTACTTGTCCTTTGGATCTCCGTTCAGACACTACCTTCTGGAACTTTTTGCTGACTCAAGACTGGTTTAGAAACTCCTGAAATATACCCAGAATTCCTGAGATTATTTCAGTCCCATCAATAGTGTTTATTACATGTTGCATTATAACTATCTCTTGTATGAGTCTTCCATTAGCATGCCCACTGTTTGGTCTTTAAATACCACATATATGCAAAAGTCTTTCCATCTTGGACTGTTCCTTCCAACTCCAAATTCACATATCCAGCTGCCTTCTTGATAAGTATTTTATACTTAACATTGCCAAAAACTGAATTCCTAATCCTCCCCCCAAACTTTCTCTTCACTAGTCTTTCACATCTCAGTGCAAAAAAATAAAATAAAATAAAAATAGATGAGGAAGCAATCAAAACAGTGATAGACTTTAATTTTGGGGGCTCCAAAATCACTGCAGATGGTGACTGCAGCCATGAAATTAAAAAACTCTTGCTCTTTGGAAGAAAAGTTATGACCAACCCAGACAGCATATTAAAAAGCAGAGACATTACTTTGCCAACAAAGGTCTGTCTAGTCAAAACTATGGTTTTTCCAGTAGTCATGTATGGATATGAGAGTTGGAGTCTAAAGAAAGCTGAGCACTGAAGAATTGATGCTTCTGAACTGTAGTGTTGGAGAAGACTCTTGAGAGTCCCTTGGACTGCAAGGAGATCCAAGCAGTCCATCCTAAAGGAAATCCATCCTGAATATTCATTGGAAGGACTGATGCTGAAGCTGAAACTCCAATACTTTGGCCACCTGATGCAAAGAACTGACTCATTTGAAAAGACCCTGATGCTGGGAAAGATTGAAGGTGGGAGAAGGGGATGACAGGATGAGATGGTTGGATGGCATTATCGACTCAATGGACACGAGTTTGAGTCAACTCCAGGAGTTGGTGATGGACAGGGAGGCCTGGCATGCTGCAGTTCATGGGGTCGCAAAGAGTCGGATACAACTGAGCGACTGAAGTGAACTGAACTGAAAAAAACAAAAACAAAAACAAAAACTACTCCATTTTGTGCAGGCATCTGTGAATTTTTGCTTTTGCTCAGATCCTACATCTCATCAGCTTCACCTTCAAAATATACTCATAATCCAACCAGTTTTTACTATTTCCACTGCAATCATACTAGAAAATTTATCAGTCTCTCACCTAAATTTTTGCAGTAGACCCATCACTGGCCTCCTGCTATTAACCTTGCCCCTTTCCTGTCTATTCTAAACACAGAAGTAGTGCAAAATTCTCCAAGTGTTCAAAACTCTCCAAGAGTTTCCCTTCTGTCCAGTAAAAAAGTCAAAGCGCCTCAAGCGGCCTGTAAGAGCTCTCCCTTCGTATCTTATCCTCCCCTTTAGCTCCTTGCTTTTCTTCAAACAAGTCAGACACACTCCTGCCTCATTCCTTTGCATATGTTGTTTCTTTTGCCTAGAAACACCTTTTCCCAAATACTCATTTGCCTAACTCATTTCCTCATATCCTTCAGGTCTGCTCAAATATCACTTTATTAGTGAAGTTTTACCTGTTCAACATGCTTAAAATTATAAAACATTACAAAGAAAAAAGCCATCCCTATTATCTCTTCATTCATACATATATTTTTTCATTCATACTTATCACCATCTACTCATACACATTTTACTTATTCACTAGTCTGCATTTCCCATTACAATGCAGACCCCATGAGGATAGAGTTTTGCACATTTTGTTCAGAAATATAATCCCAGTATCTAGAGGAGAACACGTCAAATAGCAGATCCTCAACATTTTGTTGAATAAATGCTGAACAGTCTACCAGGGTACAATAAATGAGTTTTTTCACAGGTGGATGTGCAAGCAGATTTCAAGAGTTTAGCCTGGAAAGGATACAGGAATGGTTTGTTCATAGATAAAGGTTCTGAATTCCATTTATATAGCTCCCTGTTGTAGTTTTGTGTATAAATTTGAGTTGCTAACCATGGGTCTTCTGTTTAATTATGCTATGCACAGGCACCATTGCTAGTCAATGATTGTGCAAAGACTTAAAGCTTGACCCTGCAGTTAGGACTAAGCATCTCAAACTTCTAATCCCATCTGGAGAGGTGCAGATGTTCATCTGTGTAATCACTAGTTATTCCGGTTTCCAAATCTTCAACTGTCCAGGAATAAAGCCTGACTCCTGAGCTACTGGAGCTAAGGATGAATGAAAATAACACGTGAGGCTCCAAGGGAATGGGAACCTCTTCTAAAGAAGGTACACTCTCCTATAAGGCTTCTGAATAATGCTTTTAAGAAATTGTATTTATTTGGTTGTTTTGCATTTTGAAAAGATAATACACTCATAGAGTTCAGATGAAGTATAAATAGTTATACAGTTAAAAGTTTCCTTTCCATCCCTGTTACTCACCTACCTGGTTCCTACTTTTTCTCTACCTTTCACAGGTTTCTACTATTTGTTATTTAACTAATTTGATGTTTAACTTTCTTGAGTTTCTTTATTCACTTATATGTGAATATATAGATTCATATGTTTGGGGTTTGCTTTTGACGCCCCACAACATATTTTGGGAATCTTTATACATTGATCGGAGAAGGCAATGGCAACCCACTCCAGTACTCTTATCTGGAAAATCCCATGGACGGAGGAGCCTAGTGGGCTGCAGTCCATGGGGTCGCTAGGAGTTGGGCACGACTGAGCAACTTCACTTTCACTTTTCACTTTCATGCATTGGAGAAGGCAATGGCAACCCACTCCAGTACTCTTGCCTGGAGAATCCCAGGGACAGAGGAGCCTAGTGGGATGCCGTCTATGGGGTCGCAGAGTCGGACACTACTGAAGCGACTTAGCAGCAGCAGCAGCACACATTGATAACATAAAAGCTTCCTTGTTTGTCTTTGCTTAATTTTACATTTTGTTGCAAAATAAAACATACAGAGAAGTAAGTAGAATCTTATTTCTGCATCCATTGAGATGATCGTATGTGTTTCTTTGATTTTTAAAAAAACATTAATATTCTTTTTTTTTTTTGGCTGCACAGCTTGTGGGAGTCTAGTTCCCTTACCAGGGATCAAACCTAGGCCCCCTGCAATGCAAGGATGGTGTCCTAACCACTGGACTGTCAGAGAAGTCCCTCCTTAATAGGATTAATTAGTGTGGATTGAATTTATATTCTTCAGCCAACTTTCATTCTTTGGATAAATCCAACCTGGTAGTCCTGTATTATCTTTCACATTTATGTGGCTAGACAGTGGGTCAATATTTTATTCAAGAGTTTTGTATCTATGATTATGAATGAGCCTGGCTTCAATTTTCTTTCTAAATATTGTTCCTGTCAGATTTTTGTATCAAGGCTATACTAGACACAGAAAGAGTTGGAAAGAGTATATTCTCTTTTACACTCTGGGAAAATGGAACAGTTCTTTCTTTACTGTTTGACCAAATCCTCTAGTAAATCCATCAGTGCCGAGAGCATTTGTTTTGAGAAAAGTTTAAATTATTGATTTAAGTATATTCCAATAAACCTAACTTCAAAAAATGTCCTCTGGCAAGTTACATTTCCAGTCAATTTTGGATTCAAGGCCACTAGTATTATCATCATTATTTGATTGAAAGGATATCTTGTTCTTCTTCTGAGCCTACCATTTTCTTACTGATTCAATAATTTATGATTTATATCATCAAGTTCACAGCATAATAGTTCACATGTTAATGTATAATCTGTATAATATACTGTAATAGCATACTACAATAACTATTATAGTATATTGTTGTATGTTATATATTGTACTATATATTATAGTGTAAGTTATTGTAACATGTAATTAATATTATATATAATAATGCTATATAATAACAACAGTAAACTTCCCACAAAGTGTCTGGCACCTTTTATATATCATCTCACTTAATCCCTAAAGTAACTCTTGACAGGTAACCTGTCATTATTTCACAGATGAAGGAACTAACCCTAAGAGGTTAGAGTATTTGCTGATCAAAGTCTATACTACTTATCTGTTGAGAATTTGGTGCCCTTAATTTTCTGTATCAGTTCCCTCAAATGAGCATTCAATTTCTCAAGGGAATGTGTAGACTAATTATATTTTTTTGGTTTTCCTACTTCTTATTAAATTCATTCCTAAATATTTTATATTTCTCTTGTGAATAAAGTCTCGTATCCTTTACACTTTCAAATTACTGTTAGTACAATGTATATGTGTTTTTAGTACTATTAACTTTATTTTGTAACTGCTCACAAATTGTCATGCATCTGTTCTGGTGAGAAAGTTTATGACTTTTATAGTTCTTAAAAGGATACATAAATTCAGAAAAGCTTATACATTGCTGCCTGAAGTCCAGGTTTTCTTAAAGCTTGTAGCAAGTCCATTATCATTTTTCCTTACATGTGAACAGTCTGCTTAGACATTGAAACAAACACCAGACTTTGTAACTCTGGACCCTTCTATACTGGAGAAGTTCCATAACTGAATTTTTTTCTTTCCCTAAGTAGTGAATTCAAAATCATAGGCTTTTGAGATCAATCTTCATATTTTCAGGTCACTGTCTGTATAACCACAGGAAGAAGTCAGACAATAGGCCAACCAACTTTTCTAGATGTTATGAATCTCCAAATTTATTCTCACTCATATGAGAATATGAATATGCACACCTTTACATATTTAGGTGTGCAAATAACATGCAATTCCCAATTTCATCTTTTCTTGGTAATTTTCCCAAGACATGTTTCCACTTCCTTTTTATCTAGGACATGATGGCAACAATATTCAGTATAGTAGAAAATGTTGAGAAAGTTACATTGCAAGATTAAGTTTGGGTGAATTCTAAGAAAGCAAGCTTTATATACCAACAGTTTGATTTGTTCTTTGCTGGGATTTTATCCAACAACATATTCTTAAGTTAAAGATCCCAATCTTCCTACTGCAATAATTCATGGAATCTATACTATTTTATCTCAATATTCTTCAATATTCACAATGTTGAATTTTGAAGAACAAATACAAGGGTAGTAAACAGTATATATGGCATGTGGCCTATATTTTCATTGCATCACACTTGATGTAAATAAGTCACAATTTTAGAACCACATCTACAGAAGCCTGCATTTGTAATAAAAACAATAAATATGGATATTAAATATCAATTAATCAGGTCTTCTGATTTTTCAGGTGAGTAAATGAAGGTCTAAAGAGGTCAAGCAAAATAACTTGTTACCCCCAAATAACTAATAGACCTAGTTAGTAATAGAACTGAATTAGAATCCAGGACTTGCCAAACCCAGGCATGTGCTCTTTCCACTAAACTATGTGGTCATTCTAGGAAGTTGATAGTTTTCACAGTCCTACTGGTTCCCTGGGAAAGGTCTCCATGGTAGCCAGTCAAGGCATTCAGAGCTTTTCTGTACATGAAGCTTTTCAGGTTGAACAAAAAAAGGATTTTGTCTAACAGATTTCCTATATTCAGTATGTATATTTGCCTTCTCTCCACTATGAATTTTCTGGTGTTCTGTAAGATATTTGTTCTTGCTAAACACTTTTCCACATTCGTTACATTTGTTGAGTTTTTCTTAAATATGAGTTTTCTGATGTTTTTTAAGGTCTATCCTTCAGTTGAAGGCTTTGATACTTTTATTGTATTCATAAGGTTTATCTCCAGTATGAATGATCTGATGTTGAATAAGGCCTGAGTAGTAACTAAAGGCTTTTCCACATTCATTACATTTATAGGATTTTTCACTGGTATGAATTTTCTGGTGATTTGTGAGGTTTGTATTCTGACTGAAGGCTTTTCCATACACATTTATAGGGTGTCTCTCCGGTGTGAGTTATCTGATGTTGAATATGCCCTGAACAGTCACTAAAAGCTTTCCCACATTCAGGTTTCTCTCCAGTATGAACTCTCATGTGTAAGGAATGAACTCTGGGCAAAAGTTTTCCCACATTCATTACATTTATATGGTTTCTGTCTTGTATAACTTCTCTGATGTTGAGTAAGGTATGTGCTTCTGCTGAAATCTTACCCACATTCCCTTACATTCATAGAGCTTCTCTCCAGTATGAGTTCTTTGATGTCGAATAAGAACTGAGTAGTTACCAAAGGCTTTCCAACATTCACTACACTCATAGGGCCTCTCTCCAGTGTGAGTTCTTTGATGTTGAATAGACAGAACAATCACTAAAGGCATGCCCACATACATTGCATTTGTATGGTTTCTCTCCAGTATTCATTCCCTGATGTTGAATGAGGCCTGAGAGTAACTGAAAATTTTTCCAGTCATTACATTTAAAAGATTTCTCTACAGTATGGGCAATATGATGTTGAATATGACCTAAGTGATCACTGAAGGTTTTCCCACATTTGTTACATTCATAGAACTTTTATCTCATTTGAATTCTTTGCTGTTGAGTAAGGTATGTACTATGACTGAATATCATGCTATATTCAGTACACTCAAAATGTCTTTCCCCTCTATGAATTCTCTGATGTTGAATAAGGACTGAGCAATAACTGCAAACTTTCCCGCATTCATTGCATTTATAGGGCTTTTCTTCAGCATGATTCTCTTGTGATTTGTTAAATGGAAACTCTGGTTAAATCTCTTTCCACATTCATCACATTTATAAGGTTGTTCTCCATTATGATGTGTATGATGTTGAATGAAAATATGAATGAATGAAGCCTCTCTGAAGGTTTTCCCACTACATTTATGTTTTCTTTAAATCACATTTACTTTGTATAATTAAATCTGAGTTTTTTTTTAACATATTTCCATGTGTACCACATTCATGGCAATGCTCTTCAATAGCATCACTGTGCTCTGAAACAAGTATTGATGTTTCATTGAAATTTTCCCCAAATTCGTTACATTCTGTATCACTTTCTTTGGCAGAAATTTTCATGAAGGTGACTAATATTTTCCCAGATATTTCTCTTTGTTTAGGTGCTGGTTCTTAAATTGGCCTCCAGGTTTCTCCCAATATAATCTTTCTCTTTGCAATTTCTTCCATTTTTATTCCTTCAGAGGAATTTGAAAATGTCCTGCTGCTCTAGTGTTGATTTCTTGACTCTAGGTCTAGGCTTCCCATCTATTAGACATAAAAATACAAATTCACTATGAGTCCAGTGCTAGGAAGGAAAAAAGCTACTATATTGGAAACAAGATAATGAAACTGAAAATACTCAGAATATTTCATATGGGGACCATAAAAATGGCATATTGATCTAAGGAAGGAAGAGATGGAAAGGCTACTGGTGTGAAAGGGCATCATTCAAGAATAATGTAATCAAAGAGAATGAAGTAATCAGCCTGTCAGATGGGATGATTAGAAAAAAAGCTAAACTATAGAACTCAGTGGAGAAAATATGCAAATGAGCACAGATTAAGAAAAGAAAAACTCTTATCAAAGAGAGATGGTGTTTTAGGAAATCTTCTGTGAGAAAACTATTTAAGCAACATTTAAACTATTATCTCAAAGGCTACTAGGAGGTATTTAAATGTATTTCATTCTGAAGGAGATCAGCTCTGGGATTTCTTTGGAAGGAATGATGCTAAAGCTGAAACTCCAGTACTTTGGCCACCTCATGCGAAAAGTTGACTCATTGGAAAAGACTCTGATGCTGGGAGGGATTGGGGGCAGGAGGAGAAGGGAATGACAGAGGATGAGATGGCTGGATGGCATCACTGACTCGATGGACATGAGTCTGGGTGAACTCTGGGAGTTGGTGATGGACAGGGAGGCCTGGCGTGCTGTGATTCATGGGGTCACAAAGAGTCGGATAAGACTGAGCGACTGAACTGAACTGAACTGAAATATATTTCAAATAAACTTTCCCATTAGATTTGGAATTTTGAATTGCACAAAGCAAGAGTTTTACCTAATCTCTCTTTATGAATGACTGCTAATGTTATTGCTTTACCTTTGATGTAAGAAGAGCAGAAACTAGGTTTAAAAGGAAAAAGACTAAAAAAAGAGGAAGTTTATTCCTTTGACATGGAAAATAATACTTAGGGTTTTCCAGTGACAAACCTGCATTGTTGTTGTTGTTTTTAATTCTGTCAAGGATAGAAAAATAAGAAACATTAAGCTCAGAGAACAAAAGAGGGATATATATCAGCATATCTAGTAGTCCTTCACTATAGGTTCATACTTAGGAGTGAGTACTAATATGTTGATTGAAGCTAAGTGGTTTTGTGTAAAGACATGATGAATAATAGGTTTCACTGCAGGATTACTGGGCAGGGACCTGGCTGTTTTATTATGAAGTGAAAGTTGCTCAGTTGTGTCGAACTCTTTGCGAATCCCTGGACTCCGTAGTCCATGGAATTCTCCAAGTCAGAATACTGGACTGGGTAGCGTTCCTTTAGAGGATCCCCCAAATGTTGGCACCTATAGTCTTTTATTTTGTACTGATCAGTTTCCCCATAATGAAATACTTCAACCTTGTACTTGGAAAAGGTGTTATCAACCAAACTTGAGTCTACCAGCCTGTGCTCAGTAAAGCCAATTTACTGACTTTGGGCTGTAGTGAAGGAAAAGTGCAGCATTTCTTGAAGGGTGTCAAGCAAGGAATTCAGGTAGCTAGTGCTCCAAAGGTCTGGATTTCCAGATGACTTGGCTTTCAGGGAAGGTTTTTAAAGACAAGGAGAGGGAGGAGAGTTGCCGGGTGTGTGATCAGCTTGAACACTCTTCTGATTAGTTGGTGGTGAGGTAATTGGGAGTTTAACATCATCAACCTTCTGGTTCCAAATGGTCTGGGGTCTATGTTCTTGTGGGCAGCATACAGTTAACTTCTTCCACCTGGGGAGTTTCAGTTTCTAAAAAACAGCTCAAAGGACACATCTCAGAATATCTACAGCCCCTGAGGAGGAACTAAAGATCCCTGGCTTTTTCTTAATGGCTAAACTATTATTATTTTGTCTTGTTTGACTGTTTCCTTTCTTTCTACTTATTCATTTTGATGAAATTTACTTTCTAGAACTTGGAGAAGGCTAGGAAAATAAAGTTTTACTACAAACAAGAGTCAGGCAAAAGATATGAAGTGGGAAGGGTCTGTTTGGGGAAGACCCCATAGGATCTTGCTAGGTTATAAGGGGGTGGGATGTAGAAGTCTGATGGCCTATGTTCTGAATCAAGTGAAAGGAAGAATTTGTGGAGTGAGGGTGTCCCTATTCAGTATGTAGATTTTCACTTAAGTGTCTATTTTCAATGTGACCCCTAGATCCAGGAATATAAAAAAAAACAAGCATTAAACATGAAAAATTAATGATTTTATTAACTGTATTCCTAATATTCAACATTGATTCTTCATTGTAACTAGTTTATTATTGCTCCTTCTGTCCAAAAAGCCCTTCTTTCTTTGTTTTACCTAATTCTTGACCATACTTTAGAGTCTCACTCAAATTACACTAGTCTCATGACATTCCTAAGTCCCTAGTTTTCCTAATCTCCCACAGTACTTACTGTACTGTTTTAACTTCTAATTTTAGCACTGAAAAGCAGTGCCTTATATTTATCTATTTAAAAAAAAATTCTATTGGAGTATAGTTGCTTTACAATGTTGTGCTATTTTCTGCTGTACAGCAAAATGAATCAGCTATACGTATACATATATCCCCTCTTTTTTGGAGAGACTGTCATGCAGAGTGAAGTAAATCAGAAAGAGAAAAATATCACATATTAATGCATATAAATGGAATTTAGAAAAATGGTATAGATGATAGATAAGTCTAGTATTTGTCTATTATCTCATTTTTGCATATTCTGTCTCTTGAGTTATTGTTTCATATTTTGGAAGAAAGGAAACTCTTTACTTTTTGGGTTTTATAGCTAATATTCATTGAGTTTATGCCAAGCTGATTCACAATATAACACAGGTAATTCTCCTAAACAGCCTATGAAGTTAATAATAGAATCTCTACTTTAAGGGAGGTTCAAAGTACTGAGTCATTTGCTTAAAGTCACACATTAAGCCAGAACTCCAAAGTCCAAGCTCTTTATCTCTACTGCCCTAGGAAGAAGTATGATGTAATATAAATGATAAAGGCTAAAGTTATGACCAACCTAGACAGCATATTAAAAAGCAGAGACATAAGTTTGCCAACAAGGTCCATCTAGTCAAGGCTATAGTTCTTCCAATGGTCATGTATGGATGTGAGAGTTGGACTATAAATGAGTGCCGAAGAATTGATGCTTTTGAACTGTGGGGTTGGAGAAGACTCTTGAGAGTCCCTTGGACTGCAAGGAGATCCAACCAGTCCATCCTAAAGGAGATCAGTCCTTGGTGTTCATTGGAAGGACTGATGTTGAAGCTGAAACTCCAATACTTTGGCCACCTGATGCGAAGAGCTGACTAATTAGAAAAGACTCTGATGCTGGGAAAGATTGAGGGCAGGAGAGGAAGGGGACGACAGAGGATGAGATGGTTGGATGGCATGACCGACTCAATGGACATGGGTTTGTGTGAACTCCGGGAGCTGGTGATGGACAGGGAGGCCTGGCGTGCTGCGGTTCATGAGTTCACAAATAGTTGGACATGACTGAGCAACTGAACTGAACTGAAAGACTTAGTTTTAATCCCAGCTTTCTACAGACTACTTATGTGATATCAGGTAAGGCCTTCTCATCTGTCCCCTTTCTAATCCTTAATTCCACTGATACTGTGACCTTTCAAATACAAAAAATTCTGAACACTTAGATTTCTCCGATACATTTGAGATAAAAGTCCTTAATGATTTGACCCACCTACAAATCCAGCATCATTATTTGTCACTTTCATATGCCTTATACTCTAACCATACTGTTTTTACTTCCTAGAGTTCATCACATTTCTCATGTCTCCCTCCTCATGCTGATCTTTAATTTAGAACTTCCCTCCCACTACCTACTGTTTGCCAAACTAATTGCTAATCCTGTTCATTCTTCAGGATTCAATTCCAACATTACCTGTTCTCGGCTCCTTATCTGTATTCTCATATCCTCTATAATAATAAAACAATTATTCTTAAAAACGATAATAGCTAACATTTAATGAGTGCTTATAATGCTATAGTCCACGGGGTCACAAGACTCGGACATAACTTAGAGACTGAACCACCACCACCTGAAGTGGGCTTCCCTGGTGGCTCAGACTGCAAAGAATCTGCCTGCTAATGCAGAAGACCCAGGTGCAATCCTTGGGTTGGAAAGATCTCCTGGGAAAGGGAATGGCAACCCACTCCGGTATTCTTCCCTAGAGAATTCCATGGACAGAGGAGCCTGGTGGGTCCTAGTCCATGGGGTCACAGAGTCTAACACAACTGAGTGACTAACACTTTATCAAGCTTAAAACTGTTGTAGGAATGGGGACCGGTTCCAAGGCCCAAGAGTGGGCTCTTGTCTAACACTAAGAAATGAATTGTCCAAGGAGACACGTGTGCTGACAAAGCAAGAGACTTCCTTGGGAAAGGGCACCTGGGCAGAGAGCAGCAGGGTAAGGGAACCCAGGAAAACTGCTTTGTCATGTGGCTCACAGCTTCAGGTTTTATGGTGATGGAATTAGTTTCTGGGTTGTCTTTGGGCAATCATTCTGACTCAGAGTTCTTCTTGGTGGCACATGCATTGCTCAACCAAGATGGATGCCAGTGAGAAGGATTCTGGGAGATGATCAGACATGTGGTGTCACTTTTTGACCTTTCCCAAACTCTTCAGGTTGGTGGTGACTTATTAGTTCTGTATTCCTTAGTAGAACTTTCTGTTGTAAAATAACTCATGCAAATGATTATTATGGTGCCTGGCAAGGCTAGGCAGTTTCAGTCACTGTGCTTCCCCTAACGGATCTACATACTGATATGGAACGATTCCCTGAGATATAGTGAAGAAAGCAAGAGGCTAACCAGTGTATGTAATTTCTTTTTTTATATATAAAAAGGAGAGATATGAATCTGTATTTGTTATAAACTCTGGTCAGATAAGTATAGGGGTTATGTAAAGAGAGTGGGGAGCAGGAACTGGGCAGATGTAGAAAAAAATCTAAGTCAAGTCTTTCATTGCATATCTTTTTTACTTATTTTTGAATCATATGAATGCATCACATATTCAAAAAAGTAAACTTGAATAATTATAATCCTAAAAAATAATTTTGTCTTACTTTCTTTGATCATAATGTCTTTTATTGTACTGGGTGGCTTTTGGAATCTTAGGTCCCCAACCAGGGATTGAACCTGGGCCAAAACAATGGAGCAGAGATAACACTCTCAACAAATAGCACAGGAACAACTGAATAGCCACATGCAAAAAAAAACAAGACAAAAAATCTAGACAGACCTTACATCCTTCACAAAAACTCAGAATAGATCATAGACACAAACATAAAATACAAAATTATAAAGCTGTCACAAAGTAATATCAGAGAAAACCTAGATAACATTGGATATGATGATACCGTTTTAGATTCAAAGTGATCCATGAAAGAAATAATTGATAAGCTGGACTTCATTAAAATTAAAAACTTCTGCTCTGCAAAGGATAATTAGCAAGAGAAGTAGAAGACAAGTCATAGACCGGAAGAAAATAACTGCAAAAGGTACATCTAACAAAAGATTGTTCTCCAAAATATACAAAGAACTGAGAACTCAGCAATAAGAAAACAACTCAGGACTTGCCTGGTGGTCCAATGGCTAAGACTTCACACTTCCAGTATCAGGGAACTAGATCCCACATACTTCAACTAAGTTTTCATGTCATAACTAAGAGATTCTGCATACCTAATGAAGATCAAAGCTCACAAGTACCCCAAGTAAATAATAAATAGAATTTCTATCCTGCTGTTGTCTGAAAATTGGTTCACAGAGCTTTTCAAGTCCCTATCCTTCTACTTCTCTGTATAGTTACTCTGTTACTTTTTGAGAGTTTGATATTAAAACACCAACTAAAAATCTTAATTTATCTTTTAAAAAAATAATTGTAATATCTAGTGGAACCATTAAAAAAGAAAAAGCATGAATCCCCAAAACCACTCTGGCAGAAACCAGTTATCTTGAGCGCGTCTCAAACGATCCTTTGAACAGGGAGCAACACAAATTTCACAATGGGGAAACTTAGGAGGATGGAAAAGACAGAAAAGTGCATGATGTGCTCCCCTTCACCCCCGCCCCGCACCCCCGCCTGGAATCATCCCCAACATTGGCAACAGGACCTGAAACTCCACTTGGAGGCCAGGCGGTTGCCAAGATACCTAGAGACCTATTCAGATACTCCCACGACTCCATCTGGAGCGTTGCTGTGTTGCAATGTCGCAACTGATAGTGGGGCATCTCCATAGAAGGCTTTTTGAAACAGCAAAGCGTATTGTCAATCAGTAACCTATCAAACACTATTCAGACTGCCACTTGGCAGCCTCCCAAAAAACGCAGCCTTGGGAGACCGAGCCAAGGGCTAGCGACGGGAAATGACGCAACAGAGGCGCTGAAAATCCTGGGCAACTCACCTCTCTCGCTGTCTCCATGACAACGGCCAGATTGGTTCCAGTGCTCCAGGCAGCAACTTTTGATCTGGACCTAGGAACCAACGCCGAAGAATGGATGTTTTTGAACGGTGGTGTTGGAGAAGACTCTTGAGAGTCCCTTGGACTGCAAGGAGATCCAATCAGTCCATCCTAAAGGAAATCAGTCCTGAATATTCACTGGAAGGACTGATGCTAAAGCTGAAACTCCAGTACTTTGGCCACCTCAGGCGAAGAGTTGACTCATTGGAAAAGACTCTGATGCTGGGAGGGATTGGGGGCAGGAGGAGAAGGGGACGACAGAGGATGAGATGGCTGGATAACATCACTGACTCGATGGATGTGAGTCTGGGTGAGCTCCGGGAGTTGGTGATGGACAGGGAGGCCTGGCGTGCTGCGATTCATGGGGTCTCAAAGAGTCGGACACGACTGAGCGACTGATCTGATCTGATCTTATGCAAAGAACTGACTCACTGGAAAAGACTCTGATCCTGGGAAAGATTGAAGGTGGGAGGAGAAGGGGACCGACAGAAGATGAGATGGTTGGATGGCAACACCGACTCAATGGACCTGAATTTGAGTAAACTCTGGGAGTTGGTGATGGACAGGGAGGCCAGGCATGCTGCAGTAGATGAGGTCACAAAGAGTTGGACACGACTGAGCGACTGAACTGAACTGAGGAATCAAAGGTCAAGTTTGGTGCTTTGCATCCACCTGTTTTTCTGTCATGGATCAGGTCTTGTTTATCCTCCCACACCTTCAACTTCTCGGCAGAGAATAATGCCTGTATAAGACTGAAGAGTCTCAGGTTCCATTTATGTTTCTTAGGAACATAACCTTCGTACCCTCACAAAGGCAAGTTTAACACTCAGAGAGGATACTTTTTTTTTTTTTAATTCTCTCTGCTGTACAAGAGGCTTTTCCCCCCTTAAAGAACATAAGGTTTCATTCTAATTTTGTTTCTGTGTCATTCAATCTTCCTTCCATCCTTTGTAAAAGGAAATGATAGCTATGTCATGAAACAGGGATGAATAGGAATACCCAGGAATCATCCATCCATAGAAACAACCACTGAGCTCTCATGACCCTGTGAAACAACTCTTTTGGAATTCTGGAGTCTAGTCAAACACTTGCAAAGTCCAGAGGAGAAACTGATGAAAAGATTGTTAAATTTTGATGACTGTCAGTTTCATGTAGCAGCTACCATCCCGCATCTCCTAGCAATATGGCAGGCAGCGAGTGGGAACTATCGGCCTTGTGCCTGGTGCAGGTTGCTGGTGCAGTGGTGGGCAATAAAGATCTTGCTTTCTGAAACTTGAGATTTTATGTTTTGATTGCTGATCACTGCTTTTGATTTCTGAGGAGCCAGCACAGAAGTCAGCCACAGTTTTAACTCCAAAGGGCTGAAACGGGTTCTCAACCCCTAGGGGATCTGAAAAAACAGTACATCACTCTGTAAGTTTTGTGTTTTGTTTTCATTCTTCTAAAGTTATTTTCTAATTTCCTTTGTGATTTCTTTAATGATCCATTGCTTGTTTAAGAATATATTAATTTCCATTTTTGTTCTTATTGTTCAGTTGCTGAGTCGTGTCCAACTCTTTGCAACCCCCTGGACTGCAGCATGCCAGGCTTCTCCGTCACCCACTGTTTCCCAGAATTTATCCAAATTCATGTCCGTTGAGTCAGTGATGCCATCCAACCGGCTCATCCTCTACTGTCTCTTTCTTATTTTGCCTTCAATCTTTCCCAGCCTCAGGGTCTATTCCAATGAGTCTGCTCTTTGCATCAGGTGGCCAAAGCATTGGAGCTTCAGCTTCAGCATCAGTTCTTCCAATGAATATTTAGGGTTGATTTCCTTTAGGATTGACTGGCTTGATCTCCTTGCTGTCCACAGGGCTCACAAGAGTCTTCTCCACCACCATAATTCAAAAGCACCAATTCTTCAGCAGTCAGCCTTCTTTATGATCCAACTGTAACATACATACATGACTACTGGAAAAACCATAGTTTTGACTATACAGACTTGTTGGCAGAGTGATGTTTCTGCTTGTTAATATGCTGTCTAGGTTTGCCATAGCTTTCCTTCCAAGGAGCAATTTCATGGCTATAGCCACCATTCACAGTGATTTTGCAGCCCATGAATATAAAGTTTGCCACTGCTTCCACTTTTCCTCATTCTATTTACTTTCCATATAGTTGTGAATTTTCCAGCTTTCCTTCTGCTTTTGATTTTAGTTTTATTATATTTTGATCAGAAAAGATACTGTGTATGATATTAATCTTTTAAAAATTATTAACATTTTTACTGTGGTCTAACATATGGTCTATCCTGGAGAATGTTGCATGTTAACTTCAGATAAACGTGTATTCTGCTCTTGTTGAATGAAATGTTCTATACATATTTTGTTAGGTCTAATTGGTTCATATTGTTGCTCAAATTCTCCATTTTTAAAAAACTAATCTTCTGTCTGATTACTTTATTCATTAAAGAATTTGATTTGCAATAGCATCAAAAATAATAAAATACCTAACCATCAATTTAGCCAAGGAAGCAAAAGATTTATACATCAAATACTACAAAACATTGCTGAAAGAAATGAAAGATCTAAGTTAATGAAAAGACATACCATGTTCATGGATTAGAAGACAATATTAAAAAGCAGAGACATTACTTTGCCAACAAAGGTCCGTCTAGTCAAGGCTATGATTTTTCCAGTGGTCATGAATGGATGTTAGAGTTGGACTACAAAGAAAGCTGAGCGCTGAAGAATTGATGCTTTTGAACTGTGGTGCTGGAGAAGACTCTTGAGAATCCCTTGGACTGCAAGGAGATCCAACCAGTACCTTCTAAAGGAGATCAGTCCTGAATATTCATTGGAAGGATTGATGCTGAAGCTGAAACACCAATGCTTTGGCCACCTGATTCGAGGAACTGACTCATTGGAAAAGACCCTGATGCTGGGAAAGATCAAAGGAAAGAGGAGAAGGGGATGACAGAGGATGAGATGGTTGGATGGCGTCACAGACTCAATGGACATGAGTTTGGGTAAACTCCGGGAGTTGGTGATGGACAGGGAAGCCTGGTGTGCTGCAGTCCATGGGGTCGCAGAGTCGGACATGACTGAGTGACAGAACTGAACGGATTGTTAAGTTGGCAACACTACTCAAAGCAAGTTCAATATAGTCCCTGTCAAAATACCAATAATGTTTTTCTACAGAAATAGAAAGTTCAGTTCAGTCACTCAGTCATGTCTGACTCTTTGCGACCGCATGAATCGCAGCATGCCAGGCCTCCCTGTCCATCACCAACTCCCAGAGTTCACTCAAACTCATGTACATCGAGTCGGTAATGCCATCCAGCCATCTCATCCCCTGTCATTCCCATCTCCTCCTGCCCCCAATCCCTCCCAGCATCAGAGTCTTTTCCAATGAGTCAACTCTTTGCATGAGGTGGCCAAAGTACTGGAGTTTCAGCTTTAGCATCATTCCTTTCAAAGAAATCCCAGGGCTGATCTCCTTTAGGATGGACCAGTTGGATCTCCTTGCAGTCCAGGGGACTCTCAAGAGTCTTCTCCAACACCACAGTTCAAAAGCATCAATTCTTCAGCACTCAGCTTCCTTCTCAGTCCAACTCTCACATCCATAGATGACCACTGGAAAACCCATAGCTTTGACTAGACGGACCTTTGTTGGCAAAGTGATGTCTCTGCTTTTGAATATGCTATCTAGGTTGGTCATAACTTTCCTTCCAAGGAGTGTCTTTTAATTTCATGGCGGCAATTACCATCTGCAGTGATTTTGGAGCCCAGAAAAATAAAGTCAGCCACTGTTTCTACTGTTTCCCCATCTACTGGACCAGATGCCATGATCTTAGTTTTCTGAATGTTGAGGTTTAAGCCAACTTTTCCACTCTCCTCTTTCACTTTCATCAAGAGGCTCTTCAGTTCTTCACTTTCTGCCATAAGGGTGGTGTCATCTGCATATCTAAAGTTGTTGATATTTCACCCAGCAATCTTGATTCCAGCTTGTGCATCATCCAGCCCAGCATTTCTCATGATGTACTCTGCATATAAGTTAAATAAGCAGGGTGACAATATACAGCCTTGACATACTCCTTTTCCTATTTGGAACCAGTCTGTTGTTCCATGTCTAGTTCTAACTGTTGCTTCCTGACCTGCATACAGGTTTCTCAAAAGGCAGGTCAGGTGGTCTGGTATTCCCATCTCTTGAAGAATTTTCCACAGTTTATTGTGATCCATACAGTCAAAGGCTTTGGCATAGTCAATAAAGCAGAAATAGATGTTTTTCTGGAACTCTCTTGCTTTTTCCATGACCCAGAGGATGTTGGCAATTTGATCTCTGGTTCCTCTGCCTTTTCTAAAACCAGCTTGAACATCAGGAAGTTCACGGTTCACGTACTGCTGAAGCCTGGCTTGGAGAATTTTGAGCATTACTTTACTAGTGTGTGAGATGAATGCAGTTGTGTGGTAGTTTGAGCATTATTTGGCATTGCCTTTCTTTGGGATTGGAATGAAAGCTGACCTTTTCCAGTCTTGTGGCCACTGCTGAGTTTTCCAAATGTGCTGGCATATTGAGTGCCGCACTTTCACAGCAACATCTTTCAGATTTGAAATAGCTCAACTGGAATTCAATCACCTGCACTAGCTTTGTTCGTAGTGATGCTTTGTAAGGCCCACTTGATTTCACATTCCAGGATGTCTGGCTCTAGGTGAGTGATCACACCATCGTGATTATCTGGGTTGTGAATATCTTTTTTGTAGAGTTCTTCTGTGTATTCTTGCCATCTCTTCTTAATATCTGCTGCTTCTGTTAGGTCCCTACCATTTCTGTCCTTTATTGAGCCCATATTTGCATGAAATGTTCCCTTGGTATCTCTAATTTTCTTGAAGAGATCTCTAGTCTTTCCCATTCTGTTGTTTTCCTCTATTTCTTTGCATTGGCCACTGAGGAAAGCTTTCTTATCTCTCCTTGCTATTCTTTGGAACTCTGCATTCAAATGAGTATATCTTTCCTTTTCTCCTTTGCTTCTTGCTTCCCTTCTTTTCACAGCTATTTGTAAGGCCTCCTCAGACAGCCATTTTGCTTTTTTGCATTTCTTTTTCTTGGGGATGGTCTTGATTCCTGTCTCCTGTACAATGTCACGAACCTCCATCCATAGTTCATCAGGCACTCTATCAGATCTAGTCCCTTAAATCTAAAATATAAAAAATAATTTAACATGCTCCAAAGATCTAACTTTATGAGCAAAACTATAAAACTCTTAGGATAAAACACAGGTAAAAAAACATTCATGACCAGAGTGGCTTCCTAATTTTTTTAACCTTTACATCTCTTGGTGTAATTGTGGGGACCTGTCCTGCGTTTAATTGCATTTAAGCATCTAGAATGTGTGTGTGTTGGAGGCGGGGGGGGGGAGGGGGGGGGTCGGTGGGGGGGAGTGGGGCGGGGCCTGTTACTCACAGAGATGGGCCGAGCATCACCTGTATCAGAATTATCTGGGATGACTGCTGAACATGTAATGTGTCTCAGATTTTCCTCAAGCCAACGAGTAGGGAAGCATGTGAATCTGTATTTTAATCAGTTCTGCACTTATGTTGTTTAAAAATATGAACCAGGTTATACTTTGTATTAAGACCTTCAGGATCTTTCGAAGACCCGCTTTCCGGGCCTTTAGTGTCAAGTTCTCAATCTCAGTGTCACACCAGGGAAGGTGCTCTGCAATAATCTCCAAGAACGTCTGAGCATAGTTTGGCGGTTCAGGACCCTGCGGCGCAGGCGCGGAGCCACGGCCGTTGGTATGCTTCCTATTCTTCTTAGCGTCTCTGTCCTCTAACAGATCATCTGCTCCAGGAGAACTAGGGCTGGGCGGTTAATCAGGCAATGACTGGCTCTCCGTACTGAGCAGCACACGAGTCTGAGTGGAAGAGTGTCAGTGACCTCAGGAAACTTGGTGAAACCCAGAGTTCGACTCAAGGGTTTCTCATTAATCCTTCCGGCTTCCTCTAGCTCCGCGCACTCAGGTTCCGTCCAAGCCAGGGTCCGGGCCAGGGTGTGTCCCGGCGCTCGGCCAGAGACGGCCGGTGAGTGGGGCACGCAGGGTCCTGGGTCCTGGACGGGTGGGCCTGGAGATTCTGAAGTGGTCGTGCCGAAACAGGTCTCGCGGGGAATACCAGCGAGTGGCCTGGGGGTGGCCTGTCCGCAGATCCGGCCGAGAGGTGCCTCCGCTGTTGGAACTCGGCACGGTATCTCGCCTCCCGGGTGGGCACAGCCTAGTCCTTCGGCTGCAGTGACAGTGGGTGATGCTCTCCGGGTGAGCCTCTGGGAGATGGAAATGATCAGAGTTGCGTTCTGCTCCGTTCTAGCTGGGCGAGCAAGGGCTTCTGTGTTGGGGGTGTTTCCCAGATGTTTAGCGGGTGCTAGGCACTAAGAGTTTTTAGCAGAATTAACTCATTTAATCCTCGCTTTAACCCCATGAGATGTACTATATTATCCTCATTTACAGATAAGAAAATCGAGGCACATAGAGACTAAGTACCTTACTTGAAATTACCGAACTTGAGAGCAGTAGTATTTTTCAGTGATTCTGATGATGAGGGTTGATGCTTGAACACAGCAGGTGTTATTTGTTAGAGGTACTGACAAATTCTGTATATCAAATTCTGTGAATCTGTTGTGACTTTGAGCCAATCTTTATGGAGACTGTTGTCTGAAGAGCATCTTGTGATAGGCCTGGAGACTTGACCATCTCTGTTCTACTAGAGTTGAATGGAGGCTGCTGAGGCTAACTCTGGTGCATTGGCAAAGGCTCCGGGAAATAGTCAGTCTGGTACCAGAAAGCAAAGCACCAGGAGAAGAGCTATTCAATTTTTTTTTTTTTTAATGTAGAAATTTTCTTCAGTGCGGTTTCTATGTGTCTGTCGTAGGTGTCACATACACAAACAATATATAATAACAGTTACACATGTCAGGAGCTTATTTGCAATGCCAAAACAACTATTGGGGGAGGGGCAGGGAGGCTCTTGTACTGCACACCATATACACATTAGTTAAATTAGAGATAATCTTATATCAAACTGGCATATTTTACCAGTATTAATAAGCATGAGAGTAAACCCTCAAAATTGGCTCTCTCCTTTGAACTCTGTTCTAGTTCTTTCTCTGTTCAGGACATTCTGCCTATTTTTAGATATTCTATGTTTTAAGAGTTCCAGTGAGTCAGTTTATAACTGTCTTCAAATTTCAGATCTTCCTGGTTTCCCTTTGTCTCCAAAACCCTGAACATTTTATCAAAAATAATCCTTCTCCAAGGTGGACTGTAACATGTAAAAATATAATAATATCCCACTATATACAAAATTCCCATTGTACCTATGTCACCTATATGGAGTGTGAATGTTCTCAGATCTTCAAGGACTTCTGTTGGGGATGAGGACTTTGCTTTAGAGGATTTAGAGGCTTTGCATTTTACCACCTGAGAGATTCACTATTTATCAATTGTGTAACTGTTAATACTTTAGTTCCATTGCACTGGAGAAGTAATTCTCTACCTATATGACCTACCGTCCCTTGTACTATCTCGAAATAAAATTCATAGGTAATATTAACTACCTACAGATATAATATCACTATATTACCTTAATTGTAATAAAAGGAGAAAAAAGGAAAGTAATTTAGAATAATATGTATTTCAGCATGTAAATGATTGGATAAAACAGACTATTGTACTTATACATAGAATCACTGTGAATGCAACAGCTATGAATGCAGGCTGATATTTGAATATTGTAGTTAGGAATCTAATACCATAAGTGTTTTGATATTCCTCAAATGGTGAACAATTCCTAGTATCATTCAAAGAGAAAGAAGTATTTCCTTGATTTTGCACGACACAGCAAATTTCTACAAAATACTTTGTATTTACATGAAAAGTAGTGGTGCATTCCAGCCTCACGTAACCATTAACAAATTTTTTTTAAGTCTAGCAGGATAAAGAACATTCTTTGTTTTTGCAGAAATAGCCATCATCATTCAGTTCAGTTCACTTCAGTAGCTCAGTCGTGTCCGACTCTTTGCAACCCCATGAATTGCAGCACGCCAGGCCTCCCTGTCCATCACCAACTCCTGGAGTTCACTCAGACTCTCGTCCATCAAGTCAGTGATGCCATCCAGCCATCTCATCCTCTGTCGTCCCCTTCTCCTCCTGCCCCCAATCCCTCCCAGCATCATCAGAGTCTTTTCCAATGAGTCAACTCTTCGCCTGAGGTGGCCAAAGTACTGGAGTTTCAGCTTTAGCATCATTCCTTCCAAAGAAATCCCAGGGCTGATCTCCTTCAGAATGGACTGGTTGGATCTCCTTGCAGTCCAAGGGACTCTCAAGAGTCTTCTCCAACACCACACTTCAAAAGCATCAATTCTTCGGCCCTCAGCTTTCTTCACAGTCCAACTTTCACATCCATACATGACCACTGGAGAAATCATAGCCTTGACTAGACGGACCTTTGTTGGCAAAGTAATGTCTCTGCTTTTGAATATGCTATCTAGGTTGGTCATAACTTTCCTTCCAAGGAGTAAGTGTCTTTTAATTTCATGGCTGCAGTCACAATCTGCAGTGATTTTGGAGCCCCAAAAAATAGTTTCTCACTGTTTCCATTGTTTCCCCATCTATTTGCCATGAAGTGATGGGACCAGATGCCATGATCTTCGTTTTCTGAATGTTGAGCTTTAAGCCAACTTTTCCACTCTCCTCTTTCACTTTCATCAAGAGGCTTTTGAGTTCCTCTTCACTTTCTGCCATAAGGGTGGTGTCATCTGCATATCTGAGGTTATTGATATTTCTCCCGGCAATCTTGATTCTAGCTTGTGCTTCTTCCAGTCCAGAATTTCTCATGATGTACTCTGCATATAAGTTAAATAAGCAGGGTGACAATATACAGCCTTGACATACTCCTTTTCCTGTTTGGAACCAGTTTGTTGTTCCATGTCCAGTTCTAACTGTTGCTTCCTGACCTGCATACAGGTTTCTCAAGAGGCAGGTCAAGTAGTCTGGTATTCCCATCTCTTTCAGAATTTTCCAGTTTATTGTGATCCACACAGTCAAAGGCTTTGGCATAGTCAATAAAGCAGAAATAGATGTTTTTCTGGAACTCTCTTCCTTTTTCCATGAACAGCAAATGTTGGCAATTTGATCTCTGGTTCCTCTGCCTTTTCTAAATCCAGCTTGAACATCAGGAAGTTCATGGTTCATGTATTGCTGAAGCCTGGCTTGGAGAATTTTGAGCATTACTTTACTAGTGTGTGAGATGAGTACAATTGTGAGGTAGTTTGAGCATTCTTTGGCGTTGCCTTTCTTTGGTATTAGAATGAAAACTGACCTTTTCCAGTCCTGTGGCTACTGCTGTTTTCCAAATTTGCTCGCATATTGAGTGCCGCACTTTCACAGCATCATCTTTCAGGATTTGGAATAGCTCAACTGGAATTCCATCCCTGCACTAGCTTTGTTAGTAGTGATGCTACCTAAGGCCCACTTGACTTCTCATTCCAGGATGTCAGGCTCTAGGTGAGTGATCACACCATTGTGATTACCTGGGTCATGAAGATCTTTTTTGTACAGTTCTTCTGTATATTCTTGCCACCTCTTAATATCTTCTGCTTCTGTTAGGTCCATACCATTTCTGTCCTTTATCGAGCCCATCTTTGCATGAAATGTTCCCTTGGTATCTCTAATTTTCTTGAAGAGATCTCTAGTCTTTCCCATTCTGTTGTTTTCCTCTATTTCTTTGCATTGGCCACTGAGGAAAGCTTTCTTATCTCTCCTTGCTATTCTTTGGAACTCTGCATTCAAATGGGTATATCTTTCCTTTTCTCCTTTGCTTCTCACTTCCCTCCTTTTCACAGCTATTTGTAAGGCCTCCCCAGACAGCTGTTTTGCTTTTTTGCATTTCTTTTTCTTGGGGATGGTCTTGATTCCTATCTCCTGTACAAAGTCACGAACCTCCATCCATAGTTCATCAGGCACTCTATCTATCAGATCTAGTCCCTTAAATCTATTTCTCACTTCCACTGTATAATCATAAGGGATTTGATTTAGGTTATACCTGAATGGTCTAGTGTTCTTCCCTACTTTCTTCAATTTCAGTCTGAATTTGCCAATAAGGAGTTCATGATCTGAGCCACAGTCAGCTCCCAGTCTTATTTTTGCTGACTGTATAGAGCTTCTCCATCTTTGGCTGCAAAGAATATAATCAATCTGCTTTCGGTGTTGACCATCTGGTGATGTCTATGTGTAGAGTCTTCTCTTGTGTTGTTGGAAGAAGTTGTTTGCTATGACCAGTGCATTTTCTTGGCAAAACTCTATTAGTCTTTGCCCTGCTTCATTCCATATTCCAAGGCCAAATTTTCCTGTTACCCCAGGTGTTTCTTGACTTCCTACTTTTGCATTCCTGTCCCCTATAATGAAAAGGACATCTTTTGGGGTGTTAGTCCTAAAAGATCTTGTAGGTCTTCATAGAACCATTCAACTTCAGCTTCTTCAGCATTACTGGTTGGGGCATAGACTTGGATTACTGTGATATTGAATGGTTTGCCTTGGAAATGAACAGAGATCATTCTGATTCTAATAACACCATGAAATCAATGTTTCAACCAAAACAAACAAAAACCCTCACAAATTCTCAAAACTGCCAACAGACTAATGGCAGAGTAGCTTAAGGATCTGGGCTGCAAGAATGTAGGCCAGCCAACCTAAGCAGTTAGGCAAATTGCTACTAAGAAATATTAGCACTATAAAGTATGCAACTGGATTTTATTCCAAGGTTCTAAATAAATTAGAAATTCTGACTTATCAATCAACTCAGTGGTAGGGTCTTGCATTCCCTGTTTCCAGCTGAAAGGAACGTTCTTGGCAAAGCTGGACACAGACAGCATCATCATCATTTGCTCTTGAGGTTCTCCATGGATGGCTTCTTGATGAACATCTTCCAAGGTTCACCTTGACATCTGGAAGGTTCCCAGTCTCTGAGAAAGGCAAGACTTATGAAACCAGATATGCTCCTAACCTAGTGGATCTCAAATAGTGCTGTGAGCAGAACCATTAGGGCAACTATTATACGGTTTATTGCCTACTGTCATACCCAAGGGCTCTGGATAAATTTACAAGAGAACGGGTTAAGGAAAAAGCTTCAATGGGGGGAACTCAAGAGTTCGGAGAAGGGCTTTCAGAAGAATAGGCACAGATTCCCATATCTTCCCCATTTTACTGCTAGAGCCAGGATGCTCTGTTAGATATTCAGTGTAGGTCAGTATTCTCAGTGAAGGCCTTGCTGTTCTTCCTTCTTATAAGGAAAATGTAAGAACAACCTTGGGAGTAGGAAGATAAACAGACTGTTTGGTACAGTCTGAATGTGGGGTACCAGCTTTTTAAAGGTGTCATCTGGGAATGCAGTTACCTAATACTTGGAAATTGGACCTTCCAGCAGGAGAAAGAAACCACCTGTCTTATGGGAGACTGAGTTTGTTTTAGATCCTCTAGGTCTGAGAAGAATGTTTGTAGGAAGGCTGGTCCCAGTGAGCACATTTTTCAGGTAACCTAGAGTGTTTCTTCTAAGGTTCATGTTGGACAATACAACTTGTCAAGTTATGTGAACTTACTACATACTCTCTAGGTCTGATGTAATGCCCAGTATCTAGAGTAACAAGTTCCATAAGTGATTCTGATGGGTATGTGTATAGCCTTTCTTTTGGAACCAATTTTAACCCAGAATTTTCAGATACACATTTTCTCCAGTGCTTCTTGCCACAGCCTTGTGAAATTTCACACTATCTTTTCTATAGATCAAAGCATTAATGTTGAGCTCTCAATAGCCCTGTGTTTCCAGCACCAATAGCCTTGTGTTAAATCACTTCTCATCAGCAGAATCCCAGCATGTGAACTGGACATGATCACCCAGTTGGAGGAAGAACAACTATACATACTGGATCTTCAGGGAACTGAAGAGGGGACTGACCAAAAATATCTGTTTAGGTGAGTAGTATTATGAAAAGACCACCAATTTGAAATTTAGGAGACATGAGCTCTTATAATTTGCTGGGTGACTTAAGGTACTCAGTGTTTCCTGTCCAATGAGCAAGTTGGCCTCAATGAACTCTAAGATCTGTTAAGATGAGATCCCTGGGAAGTGTTGTTAAACCTCTGAAATTTGGGGTCGTAGACTTGTTTAGAAGAGTACCTAAACTAGTTGGAAGAAGGGTTGGTGGGTTCAGTGGGGATAGTGGTATAATCATTAGCATTTCTGAAATTCTGTTCTCTCTCATTGCCAATAAAATGGTTGCATCCAACCTTGACAGAGTCTTCTCACTTTTTGCTTTTAGGAGGGTGGTTATCTTTCTACATTTGAGAGTCTTTACTCTTCTCATCCCTTTCCTTTCTCTCATTTACCATAAGTAACTGGCTAAATAGCTAATAGTTCATTTTACTTTCTAATCCCTTATTCTCTACTCATCAATTGTATGTCTGCTCATTTTCATTTTGGGGGGCTGAACATATTACCCAGTCCACTACTTGTATTTCTTGATGTCTCTTTGCATCCACTGTGAGAACTCTGTTATCTCTTCTGGCTTCATTCACTTTTCTTTCATTGTCCACTTAAATTTTCTCCCCATATAAAGTTGCTAGTGTGCATGAATTAGTTGTCTTTTATTTCTGGTGGTTTATTTTCCTTGTTCTCCACACTAGAGACAGGTGACATTTGCACTTTAAATGTCTTTCAGATAGGGAAGATTTGAACTGAACTGAAGCATCACCACCAATCAGGCTGTTTTGGAAGAACTAGAGTTTTCAGGGTCAGCAATGGAAAGTCTTCAAGGGAATACTGCCCAGCATCCTATGGATGAAAAAGCCTGTAAAAGTGAGGGCCAATTATCAAGGCAGACAAAATGTCCTGTACAGAAGAAATCTTCTTTTGAGAAAACAGCAATCAGAAAAGTGTCAGTGTCTCTCAAGGAGATTTTTGCTAAGGAGAAAGGCCCTGAATACAGTAAATTTAATCTAAGCTCAAATTTTAATACACGGCAGAGAATTCCAAAGGGAGCTAGGTCCCCCAAATCTAGGAAAAACTCCAAAGATAATTCAGACTTAATTAAACACCAAAAACTCTTTCTGCAAAGGAAGCCTTGTAAATGCAATGAATGTGGTAAAGCCTTTAATTATGAATCAGACCTCATTGTCCACAGGAGAATTCATGGTGGAGAAAAGCCTTTTGAATGCAATGAATGTGGGAAAACTTTTAGCCGAAGCACACACCTTATTGAACATCAAAGAACTCACACTGGAGAGAAACCTTATGAATGCCCTGAATGTGGAAAAGCTTTTAGCCGGAGTACACACCTTAGTCTACATCAGAGGATCCATACTGGAGAAAAACCATATGAATGTAGTGAATGTGGAAAAGCCTTTAGCCGAAGCACTAACCTTAGTCAACATCAGCGAACTCATACTCAAGAAAAACCTTACAAGTGTAATGAATGCGGGAAAGCCTTCAGTGACCGTTCAACTATAATTCAGCATCAACGAATACACACTGGAGAGAATCCCTATGAATGCAGTGAATGTGGAAAAGCTTACAGTTGGATCTCATCTCTTATTGAACATCAGAGAACACACTCTGGAGAGAACCCCTATGAATGCAATGACTGTGGAAAAGTATTCAGTCGAAGCTCATCCCTTGCTGAACATCAGAGAATCCACACTGGAGAAAAGCCCCATGAGTGTAGAGTGTGTGGCAAGGGCTTTAGTCGGAGCTCCTCCCTTATTATTCACCAGAGAACTCATACCAGAGAGAAGCCTTTCAAGTGTAATAGCTGTGAGAAAGCCTTCAGTCAGAGTTCAACTCTTATTAGACATCAGCAACTTCACACTAAAGAGTAATATCTGAGCTTTCACTAATCTTGGCATAAGAGCACATAGCATAACCTCCTATAGCTGAAGAGAAATATATACTTGTTTGAATTTTCCTTTTCCACTAGCTATAAGCCAGTTTCAAGCTAGCCTTCCTTCCTTTATGGAAACTAAGTGATCAGATTCATTTCAACAAGGCGGGGATGAACTTTAAAAACCTTAGATATTCAGTCTAATATTTTGGAGGGCTCCAGTCTTAGAATATACCTTACTACCTTACACCTTTCAGTCCTTCACCTTATCTCTTCCATGGAGCTTTGGTCCCTGAACAACCAGTGAACCCTTTTCTTTCCCAACCACATCAGCCCCTTTACTTAAAAGAGGAAATCCTGTGTGTGGATGTTTTCAAGCTTGCTGACTCTAGTAGCAGAAGAGAAGCTGGCTTCAGAACAAAAATCTACCCATTAGTTTGGGGATGACAATAATAAGCCAAATTCAGTCTCTGGACTTAAAGGACAGTTTTTCTATTCCTTCCTTACCTTTTTGGCTACACCATATTTTCCTCAAAGTATAACCCATAGTTCTACTAATGTGCCTAATTAATCCTAGTATTATTTTATCTTATCCTGACCAAAAATGTCCTAAAAATCTTATATTTAGTTCCTACATTATCTTTAAAAAAAAAAAAAAAAGCTGCCCTATATTAAAAACATTTTTTGTTTACACACTTCATAAATGTATACCCTCTGGTTCTGACTCTTACCAATCTTGTAAAGCTGATCTATCGAGGACAAATGCAGCGCCTACCTCTCAGTCCTTTTCCTACTTCACATTTGCAGAATTGGCACTTTGGGCTACTCTTATGCCTTAAAATTTGAGCCTCTGGGATCCATGATTCTGTGCTGATCCACAAATTTTTCTGCCTCCCAGCACTTCTCTGATTAACAGTGATTAGCTCTGTGACTTTGGGGCAAGAGTTGAGCCAGAATAATTTCATTTTATTGGCTTATAGTACTTATGGTTATTCAATTAGATTGTAAGCTTCTTAAAGACAAAAATCTTGTTTTAGATCCCTACAAAACATCCCACAGTGCTGAGTGGTCACTAAATGCCCCATAATTATTGCTTACCGATTCCTCTCTATCATGGGTAATCAGCCTGCTAGGGTTTATTTGAAATGGCCTAATAGTTGACTTTTTTCTCTGTGTTCCTACTGCTGCTGCCAACTCCTTGGTAGTTTGGACCTAGGTTACCAGAGTGAACACACTGTTGCTGCTCTTATCTCTGTGTCTTTATCTAGCTGTTTTACTAAACTATCACTTAGCTCAGAAAGAATCTAGTTTCCCGTTATCCCCAGGAAAAAGTTCAAACTGCTTTAACTTGAAGACCTTCCACAGTTGGATCTATTTATTTATTTTCATTACTCCCCAGTACAGCTGGGTGGCCCTACCCTTTGTCTCTGCCACAGCCTTTCTCTTCACACTTGTCTTCCTTTCAGATTATTCTATGGCATTCTTTTACATGTCCTGCTTTCTTCCTTGTATTAACATCTCCAGAAATCTTTTATAAAAGCCCTGCTCACATTCTGCCTTCACTGCGATATTTTCAATTGCCCACCTTCTTAGAAGTCTTTTACAGTGATGGTTTGCATCATTCTGCTGTATTACATACTTTCTTATTCTGTTCTCTGGTTCTGTCAAGTGCTTTTAATCCATGAAATTTTTTGAAGTTAGAAATTGTCTTAAATCTCTTGAAGCCCCATCTACCCAAATGAATTCTAGTTTTAACTTAAATTGAGAGGGTTTAATTTAATGGTCCATTTGCTTTAATCTTTTGAATGGTGAGATAACCTCGTGAATCTTTGGGTCACTTTTGTTTAATCTTTAATTATGTACATTGAGCCTTGGGACTGGCTCTCCTTCAGAGCTCCTAGGATGTTGGCCTTTCAGCTTTCCACTTCATGACACTGTTTTAAGGAGTAGGTGGGTTTATTCAGATAAAGTGATGAAAACAGTGCCTGACATAATAAATGCTCAATAAATGCTAATAGTTATCATTCTATTTCTTAATATCTGCCTGTAGTCTTTCATTTCAATCCTGAAGGACCTGTAACTCCACAGAAATGGAAAACTAGGATCACAATAAAAAATAAGAAGATATTTCTTCTGACTGCCATCCTGGACAATAGTCACCTACTTTATTTTAACTCTACTGTGTATCAAAAAAGACTCAAGGCAGCTTACAAGATATGATACAACAGAAAACTGAAAACAATACAAATCAGCATTAGAGAAAGGAGAAGTTGCCTAGAAGATCAAGATCATGACAAATTGTGGTATGCAATATGGTTATTCAGGTAGAGATGCAAAGTGACCATTCAGGTGAAATGAGGTGCTCATTTGCTTACACTGTATTTGGATGGGGAGAAAATGTCCATTCTTCAAGGAAAGCCTGATAGATTTAAGATTTATTTCTCCATTGGCCTTCATGTAATTATACAGTGCACTTTTGATAACAAAAATTAAATTATGTGTTCTTCACAACACCTGGCAAACAGTGTATTTCCCAGTGAATAAATATTGAGTTCTTAGTGGAAGTCTCATAAAGGCAAATATGAAGATTCTTCTTGGGGTGGAGTTGGGTTAGAAGCAGCAGAGGACAGATTATACTGCATAATCAAGTAATTACTGGGTGCCAGAACAGCTCTTTTCACACATTTGAGTCATTTTACTTAACATATTATGGGGTGAAGAAACTGAAATTTACAAATGTTAAACAGCTTACCCAAAGATCAGGGTTTGACCCCACTACTGGACCTCTTGGGCATTCCAGGTGGCTCAAGGGTAAAGATTCCACCTGCAATGCAGGAGACACAGGTTCCATTCCTGGGCTGGGAAGACCAACCTGGAGAAGGAAATGCCGATCCACTCCAGTATTCTTGCTTGGGGAATCCCATGGACAGAAGGAACCTGGCAGGCTATGGTCCATGGGCTTGCAAAAACTCAGATACAACTTTAGCGACTAAACAAGTGGATTTAAAGGAACAATCCTATGAAATTGGTGACTAGATATGGGCAGGAAGAATATCAGATCAGTCGCTCAGTCATGTCCGACTCTATGCAACCCCATGAATTGCAGCATGCCAGGCCTCCCTGTCCATCACCAACTCCCAGAGTTCACTCAGATTCACGTCCATCGAGTCAGTGATGCCATCCAGACATCTCATCCTCTGTCGTCCCCTTCTCCTCTTGCCCCCAATCCCTCCCAGCATCAGAGTCTTTTCCAATGAGTCAACTCTTCCAATGAGGTGGCCAAAGTGCTGGAGTTTCAGCTTTAGCATCATTCCTTCCAAAGAAATCCCAGGGCTGATATCCTTCAGAATGGACTGGCTGGGTCTCCTTGCAGTCCAAGGGACTCTCAAGAGTCTTCTCCAACACCACAGTTCAAAAGCATCAATTCTTCGGCGCTCAGCCATCTTCACAGTCCAACTCTCACATCCATACATGACCACAGGAAAAACCATAGCCTTGACTAGACAGACCTTTGTTGGCAAAGTAATGTCTCTGCTTTTGAATATGCTATCTAGGTTGGTCATAACTTTCCTTCCAAGGAGTAAGCGTCTTTTAATTTCATGGCTGCAGTCACCATCTGTAGTGATTTTGGAGCCCAGAAAAATAAAGTCTGACACTATTTCCACTGTTTCCCCATCTATTTGCCATGAAGTGATGGGACCAGATGCCATGATCTTTGTTTTCTGAATGTGGAGCTTTAGGCCAACTTTTTCACTCTCCACTTTCACTTTCATCAAGAGGCTTTTGAGTTCCTCTTCACTTTCTGCCATAAGGGTGGTGTCATCTGCATATCTGAGGTTATTGATATTTCTCTCGGCAATCTTGATTCCAGCTTGTGTTTCTTCCAGTCCAGCGTTTCTCATGATGTACTCTGCATATAAGTTAAATAAGCAGGGTGACAATATACAGCCTTGACGAACTCCTTTTCCTATTTGGAACCAGTCTGTTGTTCCATGTCCAGTTCTAACCGTTGCTTCCTGACCTGCATACAGGTTTCTCAAAAGGCAGGTCAGGTGGTCTGGTATTCCCATCTCTTGAAGAATTTTCCACAGTTTATTGTGATCCACACAGTCAAAGGCTTTAGCATAGTCAATAAAGCAGAAGTATATGTTTTTCTGGAACTCTCTTGCTTTTTCTATGATCCAGCGGATGTTGGCAATTTGATCTCTGGTTCCTCTGCCTTTTCTAAAACCAGCTTGAACATCAGGAAGTTCTCGGTTCACATATTGCTGGAGCCTGGCTTGGAGAATTTTGAGCATTACTTTACTAGCGTGTGAGATGAGTACAATTGTGAGGTAGTTTGAGTATTCTTTGGCATTGCCTTTCTTTGGGATTGGAATGAAAACTGACCTCTTCCAGTCCTGTGGCCACTGCTGAGTTTTCCAAATTTGCTGGCATATTGAGTGCAGCACTTTCACAGCATCATCTTTCAGGATTTGGAATAGCTCAACTGGAATTCAATCACCTCCACTAGCTTTGTTCATAGTGATGCTTTCTAAGGCCCACTTGACTTCACATTCCAGGATGTCAGGCTCTAGGTGAGTGATCACACCATCATGATTATCTGGGTCATGAAGATCTTTTTTGTATAGTTCTTCTGTGTATTCTTGCCATCTCTTCTTAATATCTTCTGCTTCTGTTAGGTCCATACCATTTCTGTCCTTTATCGAGCCCATCTTTGCATGAAATGTTCCTTTGGTATCTCTGATTTTCTTGAAGAGATCTCTAGTCTTTCCCATTCTGTTGTTTTCCTCTATTTCTTTGTGTTGATCGCTGAAGAAGGCTTTCTTATCTCTTCTTGCTATTCTTTGGAGTTCTGCATTCAGATGTTTATATCTTTCCTTTTCTCCTTTGCTTTTCGCTTCTCGTCTTTTCACAGCTATTTGTAAGGGCTCCCCAGGCAGCCATTTTGCTTTTTTGCATTTCTTTTCCATGGGGATGGTCTTGATCCCTGTCTCCTGTACAATGTCACGAACCTCATTCCATAGTTCATCAGGCACTTTATCTATCAGATCTAGGCCCTTAAATATATTTCTCACTTCCACTGTATAATCATAAGGGATTTGATTTAGGTCATACCTGAATGGTCTAGTGTTTTTCCCTACTTTCTTCAGTTTAAGTCTGAATTTGGCAATAAGGAGTTCATGGTCTGAGCCACAGTCAGCTCCTGGTCTTGTTTTTGCTGACTGTATAGAGCTTCTCCATCTTTGGCTGCAAAGAATATAATCAATCTGCTTTTGGTGTTGACCATCTGGTGATGTCCATGTATAGAGTCTTCTCTTTTGTTGTTGGAAGAGGGTGTTTGCTATGACCAGTGCATTTTCTTGGCAAAACTCTATTAGTCTTTGCCCTGCTTCATTCCGTATTCCAAGGCCAAATTTTCCTGTTACCCCAGGTGTTTCTTGACTTCGTACTTTTGCATTCCTGTCCCCTATAATGAAAAGGACATCTTTTTTGGGTGTTAGTTCTAAAAGGTCTTGTAGGTCTTCATAGAACCATTCAACTTCAGCTTCTTCAGCGTTACTGGTTGGGGCATAGACTTGGATTACTGTGATATTGAATGGTTTGCCTTGGAAATGAACAGAGATCATTCTGTCATTTTTGAGATTGCATCCAAGTACTGCATTTCAGACTCTTTTGTTGACCATGATGGCCACTCCATTTCTTCTGAGGGATTCCTGCCCATAGTAGTAGATATAATGGTCATCTGAGTTAAATTCACCCATTCCAGTCCATTTCAGTTTGCTGATTCCTAGAATGTCGACATTTACTCTTGCCATCTCCTGTTTGACCACTTCCAGTTTGCCTTGACTCATGGACCTGACATTCCAGGTTCCTATGCAATATTGCTCTTTACAGCATCAGACCTTGTTTCTATCACCGTCACATCCACAGCTGGGTATTCTTTTTGCTTTGGCTCCATCCCTTCATTCTTTCTGGAATTATTTCTCCACTGATCTCCAGTAGCATATTGGGCACCTACTGACCTGGGGTGTTCCTCTTTCAGTATCCTATCGTTTTGCCTTTTCATACTGTTCATGGGGTTCTCAAGGCAAGAATACTGAAGTGGTTTGCCATTCCCTTCTCCAGTGGACCACATTCTGTCAGATCTCTCCACCATGACCCGCCCATCTTGGGTTGCCCCACGAGCATGGCTTAGTTTCATTGAGTTAGACAAGGCTGTGGTCCTAGTGTGATTAGATTGACTAGTTTTCTGTGAGTATGGTTTCAGTGTGTTTGCCCTCTGATGCCCTCTTGCAACACCTACCGTCTTCTTGGGTTTCTCTTACCTTGGGCGTGGGGTATCTGTTCACGGCTGCTCCAGCTAAACGTAGCCATTGCTCCTTACCTTGGACGAGGGGTATCTCTTCACCGCCGCCCTTCCTGACCTTCAACGTGGGATAGCTCCTCTAGGCCCTCCTGCGCCCGCGCAGCAGGAAGAAGAGGGACCAGTAATTCCTTAATTGCTGTTAACTTTCATGTAAACTATGTAGGGCATGAAGCAGAGGAACTAACTAAATTAGTTAGAGACTAACTCAGCAGTTAGCCATGCATGCAAAATATTAAAGAGTTGAAAACCTGATATGATTAATTTGCAACTCTAAAGTCAATGTGGAATCCAAAACTTTTGGAATTTCTGGTGGGGAAGTCGGGTCAAAGGAGTAATGTGGAGTGGGGAGTCTTATTCTAAGGAAAAACGGAGGGTCTTCCAGTACAGCCAGAATCACCGTGACTCGGCTCACACTGAAGCATGTCTTCAGAATAATCTCTGTCCTTGCACGGAGCCCCTATCCAGACTCTCAGCGTGGGCCATTTCTGGAAACGCCGTACGTGGATGGGGAGTAAGGCTCTCGCGGAGGCAAGCTGCCTTCCTTGACGTCATTCGACCAGAAGGAGGCGCTTGAGTGCGAAGACCACCGCGGGGATAAAGGCCTCTGAGCTCCGCGCTTTCGCTGTGTTCCTGGACTTTCATGGTGACCTTTGTGTGTCCAGATTTCCCCTAACAAAGCTGAGATGGCTACTCCTAGAAGCCACTGGATGGGGGCCAGCGACCGTCTCAACCGCCCCAAGCCATCTTCCAGCTTCCTGGGGGGCGCTCTGAAGCTAGATCGGCCAAAGAACTTGTCCTACACCTGAGAACTACAATTCCCAGAAAGCTCAGAGACTCGCAGTCGACAGAGCGCTAAGACTCTATTTCCCAGAAGTCTTAGGGCCAATTCCCACCCTCATTGAAAAACCCTCTTTCGTGTCTCTCCTGCTGAAGATTCTAAAGGCTGTTGTGGTAGGCGATGCAATGCAACGAGCTGTGACGATACCAATGAGCCTCGTTTTGGGAAAGTATCCTAGCCTGAATCTCTGTCACTTCTTTTTCCAGAAAATTGATAAAGCAGAGTGAAGTTTTCACCCTTTTCCGTTAGATTTTGTTCATTTAACTGGTGTGTTAGGCGTCTCCTGTGTTAAGTCTACTTTCCTGATACGTGAACTGAGATTGAAGATGAGTCACTTTCTTATCTATTCATTCAGCTTCATTAAACAGGCCACGTTCTCCCTGCCGCCCACCCCATCCCCCATCCTAACATGCACAAACACACTCTGAAAAGCATAAATAAAAACCAAAAAATAAACACTGATCGCATTACTTGGATCATCCCTGAACGTAGTAAATGTTCTTTCAGCCTTTTCTTCTTCTTCTGATATCTATATATCTACATATGCTAGATATGGAGATGGATTTTGTGTATACATAAAAAAAGCTTTAGTTGTATATAACAAAAGATTTACTATATACATTTATCTTGAACTTTCCCCATGTTAGTATTTTCCAATATAATTTTTAATGGTACCGTCAAAGAACTAATCCTGTCCCTGTATCAAGCATTTCTTTTCCAGCTTCCTAAATACCAGTGTTTTTATTTGGAAACCCTAGCAAATGGCTTCAATCTGCTGTCAAAACAACTTTATAAACTTATTGTTAATTTTATTACTTGTGATAATGACATGGTTATGTTTAAAAGGAAGAAAAAGACTGTATTGGTTAAAAGATACATGGGTTCAGTGGTGATGGTGTTTAGTCACTAAGTCGTGTCTGACTCTTTGCAACCACATGGACTGTAGCCCTCTGTCCATGCGATTTCCTATGCCAGAATACTGGAGTGGGTTGCTATTTCCTCCTCCAGGGGATCTTCCCCATCCAGGGATCGAACCTGTGTCTCCTGCATTGGCAGGCCAGATCTTTACCCCCAAACCACACATACAACAAGATACATACAAAAGATACATACAACAAGACAAATGATGTCTGGGTCTTACTTTAAAATATTCCAGGAAAAAATAAAAAATTTTAAATAAAAAGTCAGAGAGGGATTGCTAAACAAGATTGGCAAATATTGATTATTGTTTAGTCTGGGTGAAGAATACACCAGAGTTCACGTTTCTGTTTTGTGTTTATTTGAAATTTTCTGTAATAATTTTTAAAAATGTATACTAGCATTCTTTTTGGAACAATGTGTCCAGCTAATACCTTCCAATCTCATGTTCAAGTCATCCTTTGACCTCTGTTCAAATGAATTTTCAGCTCCACTGTTATATCTGTAATGCTGACTGATTCCTTTTCCTGGGACCCATCTTCTTACTAGATTTTTTTTCACTGTACCTCTGAAACTAAAGTAAATCTCAGCTCCTTAGAGAACACATGTTTTACCTTCATGCTCTCCCACATTTTAGTCTTCTCCTGATCTCTCCTATGTATATGACTGTGGCATCTATCTGGCTTTTATACTTCTGCTCTATTTCATGTCTCATTTCATGCTGCTGCTGCTAAGTTGCTTCAGTCGTGTCCGACTCTGTGTGACCCCATAGACAGCAGCCCACCAGGCTCCCCGGTCCCTGGGATTCTCCAGGCAAGAACATTGGAGTGGGTTGCCATTTCCTTCTTCAATGATGAAAGTGAAAAGTGAAAGTGAAGCTGCTCAGTTGTGTCCGAGCCTCAGCGACCCCATGGACTGCAGCCTTCCAGGCTCCTCCATCCATGGGATTTTCCAGGTAAGAGTACTGGAGTGGGGTGCCATTGCCTTCTCCCATTTAATGCTAAGTGGCACCAATGTGCCTGACAGAGTAGTTGCTCAGTAAATATTTGTTGAATCAATATCCACGTGGGTGAATCATCCAGCGAACATTCTGCCTTTTATCTGGAACCTTGGGGTCTTGGCAGGCAGGAATCCCCACGCGTGTGGGTAATGCAGCAGCTGCTGTGTGTGCTTCTCCTCTCCCACTAGTGGATCTTATCCTTCCCTTTTTAATTCTTGTTCCAAAAGTCCTCCTCCTCCTCTGCCTTTTAAAGGTGCCTGCCATCTGCTCCCCACCCACAAGCTTCTGTCCTTCACACGTTCCACACCCACTATCTATCCCAACATTGTCAGAGATACCATTTCTTTCTGCCTCCTTGAGGACTTGACTCTCACATTCCTTTCACTTTTCAGACTCTCCTTTTCTAGTGACTCATTACCAATGTAAACAAGTCTAACTGCTGTTGTTCAGTCGCCCAGTTGTGTCCAACGCTTTGCAACCCCATGGGCTGCAGCACACCAGGTCTCCCTGTCCTTCACCATCTCCCAGAATTTGCCCAAGTTCATGTTCATTGCATGAACATTGCAAACAGATGACTCATTGGAAAAATCCCTGATGCTGAGAAAGATTGAGGGCAGAAGGAGAAGAGGGTGTCAGACGATAAGATGGCTGGACAGCATTGATCCAAACAAGTCTAATAGTTCTCTCTTATTTAAAAACATAGTCAAAGCTATGGTTTTTCCAGTAGTCATGTATGGATGTGAGAATTGAACCATAAAGAAAGCTGAGCACTGAAGAATTGATGCTTTTAAACTGTGGTGTTGGAGAAGACTCTTGAGAATCCCTTGGCCTGCAAAAAGATCAAATCAGTCAGTCCTAAAGGAAATCAGTCCGAAATATTCATTGGAAGGGCTGAAGCTGAAGCTGAAGCTCCAATACTTTGGCCACCTGATGCGAAGAATTGACTCATTGGAAAAGACTGTGACGCTGGGAAAGATTGAAGGCAGGAGGAGAAGGGGATGACAGAGGATGAGATGGTTGGATGGCATTTCAACTCGATTGACATGAGTTTGAGCGGGCTCCATCAGTTGGTGATGGACAGGGAAGCCTGGCGTGCTGCAGTCCATGGCGTCTCAGAGAGTCAGATACGACTGGGTGAGTGACTGAACTGAACTGATTTAAAAAGATTCTACTTAAATTCACATGCTGCTTTACCCACCCAGTTAATTCTCCCCTTAGAGATTCCAGGAGTGTGGATCAGCCAACAACTCAATTTTGGCCCAGTGAAACATTTCAGACTTCTGGACTACAAGTCTTTGAAAATAGATTTGTTGTTTTAAGGCACCAGTTTGTTACAGCAGCCATGGAAAATGATTACATTTTTCTTTTGCTCTTGCTCTTTCAGGCTCCAGGTGGTAGTTGTCCTGCAATTGTTAGATGCTAGTGTTCCACTCTCCTTTGCTGGTTTCCTCTGTTTAAATTTTCTTCAGTTAAACTAAGTATGGCCATTAGTTTCTGCATGGGACACTGCCTAGAGGTGGAGTGAAAAGGGACCAAATAAGAAGTGGCACCTGAAAATACCTTCCTTCATCAATAGACGCACTCCTTGTTTCCTGGTCTTCTTGGGCAGTGCCATAACTGTGGCTCCAGATTTCTCTTGGCCCCAAAGTAATCTGCTCAGAACTACATTGCCCAGGGGCCTCAGTAAGGATAAATTCTCTTGGACCTGGATCTTGAGCCTTTATGCTTTCTCACTAGTCCAATATGGAGATGAATGCCCTCATCCCTATTCAAGGGTGAGTTCATCCATGGCCCAGGCACCCATCTGAGCCCATCTGAGACAAAGGTGTGTCCAAGACAGGGTCTAGAATACAGGCTCCATCACATTGTGAGGTCATTCATATCATCTCCCCCTCCCACAAAACCATCCCCAAGGACAAATCCAGAGAAAGAGAAACTGCTCTGACTTTGGTCTTGTCATAAATTTTCCCTAGGAACCACTCTCTACCATTAGCTGGACAGATATACCACCACTAAATTTTAATAATTGTGGTTTATAGAAGAAAAAGGTAATTAATTTTTTTTTTTGGTAATTAGTTTTTAAAAATGTCTTGCTATATCTCTTAAACCTTGAACTATAAACACTCTCCAGCACTGATAGGCCACACAGAGAGCAAAGTAATTACATGTGATTTAACATTATATCTTGTTTCAATGCAGCAAGTAGATGTGATTTTTCTTTCTTTTTTTTTTTTTTTTTGCCACACTGAGTGGAATGCAGACCAACCAGGGATAGAACCCACACCCCTGCATTGGAAGTGCCGTCTTTAAACACTGGACAGCCAGAGAAGTCCCACCTATACAATGATTTTAATTTTGCAGGGTGTTTTTGTAGTTGAACCAGAATTTCTTCAGGGAAATAATTTGATTCCTAACACCTTTATGTGTTGAAACCTGAGCTTTAGTTCATGCAAAGACTGTCTGGGGTGGAGGTGCTATGGTCACCCCCACATAGGCAGGTGGATCATCCCCACTGAAAATTTGGTTCAGATGTCAAGTCTGATGACTCCCCACATGCCCCAATAGCGTATGAAGCGCTTTATTGTCCATAAATAAAACCTTTCTGGGGAGAGCACAGCAGGCTCCCAAACTGGCCTGATAACAGCCCAAGAGAGAGCAGGGAGGGAGTTCCATATCAGGTTTATGGTGGATGGGGTTGGACTGGGATTGGGGTTCATGCATGTGAGCCAGGGATTGTGTGGTTTGAACACCCTCTACCCAAACACCAAGGGAGGAAGCACCCAGGCTTGCTTATTTAGCTTGCCCAGATAGGAAGCACAAGGGGAAAGGACAGGGCTTGAAATGTCAGCAGTCAGTCATTAAAATATAAACAGACTCAATTACAGGTGGTGTTTTGCATGAAGAGTCAAGAAACTTATGGAAAATAATTCATCCTAAGGGAAATGAAGGTGGATATGTTCCAGGTATCAAAAGCAGAGTGCCAACAGCTCAGGTCAAGGATGATTTTGAGTACCACATGCTGTCTCATGTTGTACAATCATCTTTCCTAGCTGCTTGAACTGTAGAGAGATCAAGTAAAAATTTTCAAAGTGCTCTTTCTTCAGCAATCTCTATTACTCCCGAAAGGCAAACAGGGAGGCATCTCGACTTTTTAACATAGCTCTTTAAGCCCCCCTGAGCTCGTATCACAGTATTCACAGGCCCTGTGTCCCTCCATTTTCTCTGTCCCTTCCTAGTTTCATTTCCTTCTCTCCAGCCTGGATGCTATAATTTACCTAGGGACTTGGGCCATGATTATGATCATGTTGAAGTATTGACCTCTCCCTGCCCCCATCCTTTTAATGTACTTCCCCTTCTTAACCTTCAACCAGTTAATCAATTATAAATACTTAGTGCCCAGTATTTGAGGTAGTAAGCCTATGGGGTGGTGCCTCCTTCCACTGTCTTTCTTCTTCCTCTTTACTGTAAAATTAGGAGGCCCAGGTTCTGTGGTTACTGTGTATTCTTGATTCAAAATGTTCCCAAATTATCAAATCCACTAGAAGATTTAGTTATGTTCTCTCCTGTTTTAACAGTCATACCATTTATACTGTTTCAAGGTCAACCTTTCCATTTGTATACTGAAGCTCATTGCATCTAGTCTCTAAAGGCTCAACCTAGGACACTGAGACATCCAAAGATACATATGAAAATTAGTATTAGATTTTTTGGGTAAATAATAGGGAATCTTTTGCTTCATAAAGAACTACTGGCTTTTTTAGTTATTTCTGAGATCCTTTTATTTTTGAGCAGCTTCAGTGGCTGTGAAGCCTCTAAGATAAGCTGAATCCCTCTTCTCCTTTTCTGGACTAATTATAACTTCAAGGAAGAAATTATGACTTCTAACTTCAAAATCTCCCCTTTAGATTTTAATTTTGCTCTACTCTTTTGCGTATGATGTTAAGGAAGTAATGTTAGTGTTATAGTTGGTGTTTATGGCATATAAATGACAAAATTAAGAAAAAAGTTTGAAACTTAAAATTACTCACTCTGCTCTTAAAATAGGAGTAAGGAGGGAAGGTTAAGTACATGGCTAAGGGACAGATCAGGTGACAAAGGACCAAACCTTAGTTTACCACAGTGTATAAGTAGATTGGTATCTCTGAGAAACAGCAGTAATTGCAAATTCACCCACTTTGAGAAAACTGGGATAGCTAGTAGAGAGTTGTGAGATCGTGTTAAGTTCTAGAACCACACTGCCTATCCCTTCTCTAGGCCTGTATTGTCTGGGAGTGGTTAGCACACATCCAGTCTGAGAATATAAAGGCATGAAAGATCAGATTTGTTTTTAATAAAAGAATTAAGTTAGGCAGTGATCACACATTCCCAATGCTCTGAGTTTGACCTGACCATTATCTATGAAGAGATCAAATTAATGGAACAAAGTAAGGTCTTCCAAGGTTAGTGAGAAATTCCCAAATAAATTCTGTTCCCTCATATGGGAATCAGTGTGGCAAAAGAACAGAGTCTTCTTGTTCATTTCAGACAAACTCTGGTATTTTCTATTTTGGGATCTCCTTTAAAACAGGAGGACCCTTCACCTGGATATAGAAACTTCATCTCCTCATGCTGTGGGAGTGGCTCAGGTTCCAACCAAAGTGTATCCTATAACCTGAGATCCATTCCTCTCTGCCAGCATCTACCTCTCTGCTGTGGGATTAAAAAAAACTCCTATATAAGGGAAGCCTTGAGAAATGAAGAAATACCAAGATGACATTTCTTCAAGGATGTTTCAAAACAACAACAGAAAAAAGTCCCGAGATTTAAATGGCTACTTTATTTCCTGAATTCTGTTCTTCACTGCCTGGTATCTTCATTTAAGGAGGTGACAAAAATCTGATGCAGGTCACTGGCATTATATAAGCAAAAATAACTGGATTTTTTTCACTTGAAGTGAGCTATAGCACTCACTCCCCCAAACTTCCTTTGTGGGAAGAGTCTGGAACCCCTTTATATAAACAATGATCAATTTCAGTGCTACATTTTGTTCTTAGAGCTCCCCATTCTCAAGGACAGGCTAGGAAATTGTCAATTGCTCCTAAAAGAGGTGACTACTTAATCAGACTGTATCTGGAGAAAATATGAGGGCCAATCTCTTTATGGCTAAATTCACATTTATTTCAGGCTCAAATGTTATTTTGACCAGGGTTGTCACAAATGGCCATGCAGCCTATGGGCCACCCATCTTCAGGGGTGTCACTCACTGTCATCTGCTTATGATATCAGGTGGCCAAGGAAAAGCAAATAAAATGACTATTATTTTATACAGCCATTTAATTTCTGCACTTTGGTAAGGAAACAAATTGACCTTACCTCTCAGAGTTTGAGAAATCAATTTACAAAACAAACTAACAGTCAAAATTACATTATGTGTATGCAATAGCTACCTGTGAGCTTCTAGGAGTAGCTACAAGAAGGTACTAAGGGAGTGAGTACTGAATCCAGTTTTTCTTTCCAGGGTACATATAGGAGTTTAAAAAAGATACTCAAGCCTGGACCCTACTCCCTGAGCCAATTAGTCACTGGGGGTGGAGTCTTGGCCAACAGAATTTTATAAAGTTACTGAAGTGATTTCACTATGTAACTAGGGTTAAATAGCACAGGTGTAAGCTGTAGTAGTGGGTCTATGTAGTTGTGATAAACTTCTAGAATGTTAAAACATACTAGAAGAGAAAATAATAGGAAGGTTTAATACTTGTACTGACTTAAGTGAGCCATTATATGCTCCTGAATTGTTAATTTGAGGGTATTTTACAATTCTTTTTATTAGGAATCAGTTACTTAAAGAACTTGAATGTGTTAGAACAGGAGCATAACCGACCTCCAGTCTACTTGCTGAAACATAAATGCTTTCTATTAGCAAAACATGCATAAATACATATACTCTAGAAGCAACAAAGCAAAATGCTGATGTATAATAATCCTATTCAAGAATATATTGTAAACATACAAAACTGAATAAATGACCTTTGAAATGACCTACTCCAAATCCCTCAGTTCACAGAGGAAACTGAAGCTTAAAATGGCTGAATTTGCCAATGTCACAAAATTGCTTAACAACATAATCGGATTATTTCAGCCCAATGCACTTTCTATTCCACAGCACAACAGTGAAAAGTAGAAGTATTTTCAGCAGTTTCTCAATCCAGCCTGATTCTTCTGTGTTGAACAAAAGGACAAACCAGAGTAAATGTATCCCCGAATAAATGCATCCCCTATGTTTAGGATGATCCTAGAAGAGTCATATGCCAGGGTGCAGTCTCTGATGTTTGTTGAGAGCAGAACGGTATCTGAAGGCTTTTCCACAATCATTACATCCAAAAGGCTTCTCTGCTGAATGAATCCTCTGATGCTGAATGAGGTAAGTGCTCTGGCTGAAAGTCTTCCTGCATTCATTACAGTTGTAAGGTTTCTCTCCAGTATGAGTATTCTGATGTTCAGTCAGATGAGTGCTCCGGCTAAAGGTTTTGTCACATTCATTGCACTTATAGGGCTTCTCTCCAGTGTGAATTCGTTGATGCTGTGCCAGATGGGAGCTCTGGCTAAAGGCCTTTTCACACTTATTACAATGGTAGGGTTTTTCTTCTGTGTGTGTTTTTTGATGTTGAGCAAGAGATGAACAATGTCGAAAGGCTTTGCCACACTCGGCACACTCATAAGGCTTTGCTCCCGTGTGAATTCTCTTATGCTGTGTAAGGTGTATGTTCTGGTTGAAGGCTCGCCCACATTCATTACACTTGTAAGGTCTTTCTCCAGTATGTATTTTCCTATGCTGAATAAGGGATGAGCCGTAACTGAAGGTTTTCCCACATTCATGACACTGATAGGGTTTCTCACCAGTATGAATCCTTTCATGTTTAGCAAGAGATGAACTTCGAATAAAGGCCTTCCCACATTCCTTACATTCATAAGCTTTCTCTTGGGTATGAGTTTTCTGATGTTGATTAAGGTTTGAGAGATAACTGAAAGCCTTTCCACATTCACTGCATTCAAAAGGCTTTTCTCTGGTGTGAATTCTCCGATGTTGAGTAAGGGATGAGCAGTAACTGAAGGCCTTTCCACATTCATTGCATTTGTAAGGTTTTTCTCCAGTATGAATTTTGAGATGTTGAGCAAGGGATGACCAATAACTAAAGGATTTCCCACACTCAGCACAATCATAAGGTTTCTCCCCAGTATGTGTTTTCTGATGCTGAGTGAGGTTTGAGTGCTGACTGAAGGCTTTACCACATTCATTGCACTCATATGGTTTTTCCCCAGTATGAATCATATGATGACGAATAAACGTTGAGGGTCCATTGAAAGCCTTTCCACATTCATTACATTTATAGGTTTTCTCTCCAGTATGGATTTTTTGATGTTGAGTAAGGTGTGTGCTCCTGGTAAATGTTTTATCACATTCGTCGCATTTAAAAGGTTTTTCTCCTGTATGGATTTTCTGATGTTCCATGAAGTGGCCTCTCTGGCTAAAGGCTTTTCCACACTCATTACAAGTATATGGTTTCTCACCAGTGTGTATTCTCTGATGCTGAACAAGGTGGGTTCTCTGACTAAAAGCTTTCCCACATTCATCACACTTATAGGGTTTTTCTCCAGTGTGAATTCTTTGATGTTGAGTAAGAGATGGACCCTCAATGAAGCCTTTCCCGCACTGATCACATTTATATGGTTTATCTCCAGTATGAATTCTTTGATGGTTTATAAGGTTTTCACTCCGGCTGAAGGCTTTTTCACATTCATTACATTTGTAGGGTTTTTCTCCAGTATGCGTTCTCTGATGGCGAATAAGAGCTGAACAATAAGTAAAAGCTTTTCCACATTCATTGCACTTACAAGACTTCTCTTTTTTAACTGGGTTTAAATTCTGTTTGACATTTGTTTTAGTAGAGGTCTGTTTTGGAGATATTTGTTTGTGTGTTAAAAGGTCTAAACTCACACTGATGCTTTTTTCAAAGTCATTATTTACATGTGCTTGCTCCAAAGTTGGTATGGTCTTTTCAGTTATTTTTATTTCCCTTGGCAGTGTCTGTTTGTTTGCCTGCTGCCTCTCTGGACTGCCTTTGGATTCACAAGTTTCTAAGAAGTTGGTGCTCCAAGGATCATCCCTTTTGTGCTTTTCTGCTACTGCCCCTGGAGACGGCTCTTCTCCAGAAATGTCCAGCTCTGAGGCTGTTATGCTATTTTCTGGTCTTGTCACCCAGTCTGAAAGAAAAAGAAAATGTCAGCATACTCTGAATCGAGGGAAAAAAAACAAATACAACAACAAAAGTGTTACTGTGGGGATGACCTAATGAAACTAAAAATAAAGCCCTCAGGGAATTCTGAGAACTTTCAAATACAGCCCTATTTTTTGGGGAGACATTTAGAAAGAGGTAAGGAGAATGATAAATAAAATATGAGAGCAGCAAGAGACTGCCTAATTTAATTTCACAGATAATCTCTACCAGGAAGGGAACTTCATTTAAGGTGACAGTAAATTTAGAAAGTGACCACAGACATAGCTAAGTAGACAAGATGGACTGGATCTAAAAAGGGCAGTCTGAACAGGGATTCCTTGCCAGTGAACAACAAAACAAAAATCTAAGAAGCATGATTTCAAGATAAGACAAACAGAAGATATGACTTGGGCTCCATGGTTTATAGCCTAGAAAACTGAAGGAGTAGCTGTATCACTGCTAGAAATGAGAAAGTTGTAAATAGTAAAGAAAATAATTTAGGTGGAGGAAGATGACAACGTCAACCCTAGGCATTTTGAGAATAAGAGAAAAGGAGGACTAGACGATAATGGTGTTTGAGGGGATGGAAGATGCCAAAAGTAGCAGAATAACTAAAATGTTCAAATATAGGATAGAAACTATCAGCTCAAAAAAGGAAGGAAAAGAATAGCTAAAGATGTAAGAATGTATGTGAAAAAAGAACAGTGATAAGGAAAGATTCTTGAGTGTGTTTAGTATAATGGATGAATAAAATATACTAATGAAAGAAAGCAGTTTTCAGCAAACAAGCAAAAGAATATAAAAAACCAGAAAAGTACATAATCAGGAAGTAGAGTTACACTATTATGCTGTCTACTGTGGGACAGTTTATCTTGTGTCAAGACAAGAAAGACGACAGGGTAGTCAGTGTTGGCAGATCTAGTAAAGAAAAAAAGGCTGTATTTAAAACAGCATTTCTTTGGTTCCACTGGTAACAGGAAGGTACAGCAGACCCCCAGCAAACCCTGAATCACCTGTGCTACCAGCCCAGCTGTGATCATCACCATTATCACTGTAGCATGAGGAGCAAGGCAGGGAGCCAGAGCTGCCTACCATCCCCTCCATACCTGGAACCATGGGTAATGGTGTAGCACCTACCAGCATGTAGAAGGGCAGGCAGCCTCTTAACAGCAATATTTCTCTAGCAGGGACAAGAAGATTAATGCAAAACAAGTTTGGGGGGGAACAACCAATCAATATAAGAAATGGATATGTTTCCCACAACAAAACTGACACTAAGAAGGATATATTTGTATAGTGAGTGAAAGGTACTCAGTCGTGTCTGACTCTTTGCGACCCCATGGACTAAACAGTCCATGGAATTCTCCAGGCCAGAATACTGAAGTGGATAGCCTTTCCCTTCTCCGGGGGATCCTCCCAACCCAGGGATCAAACCCAGGTCTCCCACATTCCAGGCGGATTCTTTATGAGCTGAACCACAAGGGAACTACTACTTGTACAGTGAAAGTGAAGTCGCTCAGTCATGTCTGTTTCTTTGTGACCCCATGGACGGTAACCTACCAGGCTCCGCGGTCCACGGGATTTTCCAGGCAAGAGTACTGGAGTGGGCTGCCATTTCCTTCTCCAGGGGATCTTCCCAACCCAGGGATCAAACCCGGGTCTCCTGTATTGCAGACAGATGCTTTACCATCTGAGCCACTAGGGAAGCCCTTGTTGTTGTTATCTACTTGTGCAGTAGATAACCATAAAAATTATCTCCTGGAAGTACTTCACAGGGAAGGATATGGAGACCATAGAGTCATATGCTGTTAAAGGCAAAAAGAGTGTAGAAGTGACTGATCTTGAGCCAGGTTGGAGTTCCAGATGAAAGCAATAAACATGCAACAGACTGACCAATATTATCCACATTGTCATACTGTCCATGCACTAACCAAGAGAGTAACCAGAGTATCAGGAGTGGGTTTATGAATGAAAGATTGGAGAAAATTCCAGAAGGCCAGACTGAACAGTACCACTCCTACTGCAGGAAGCAATTTTCACTTTACTATACAGTATGCAAAATCAACGGGCAATGACCACAGTATATTCTGACATCCTGTGCCTGGAGAGATAATAGAGGGTGCTAACATTCAGGCTGCAAAAGAACAAGATAGACTAGCAAGACAAAATATGTGTGTGTGTGTGTGTGTGTGTATACACAGATAGGTAGGTAAATAAATATATATATATATATCTCTCTCTCTCTCTCACAATCCGGCGGGGGCCAAGTCACCAAGACAGCCTAGAGAAGATGGTAATAAAGAAGACAGGAAAATGATGCAGACAAGGGCTTGGGCCAGTGGCCACCTCATTGTTAACTTTCCAAAAGTTAACAAACTGTAAACATAAGTTAATAAAGCTCTTATTTTTAAAAAATTAGTTTTTCAAGTTGTGTTCCATGAAACCATCTTTTAAAAGCAAGATTTTAAAGGTGCAGTATAAAAAAAACAAACCAGAATCATGGTTAGGAGGATGGGGGAGAGAAATGTTACATTCTATGCAACTCTTAGAAATTCATAATTCTCGACTATGTAAAAGAAAAAAAAATCTCTAAGTGGTTCTCCAATAAGAAACCTGCTAAAGGACTTCCCTGGTGGCACAATGGATAAGAATCCACCTGCTTATACAGGGGACATGGGTTGGCTCCCTGGTCTGGGAAGATCCCACATGCTATGAACCAAGTAAGCCCATGTGACACAACTACTGAGCCCATGCTCCAGAGTCCACAAGCCAACACCGCAATGGTGGTCTGCAACAAAGACCCTGCACAGCCAAAAAAAAAGAGAATGAAACCTGCTAAAATTTAGCTAATTCAGCACTTCCCAAATTTGAACACTGCATGCTTTTTTTCTCCCCATTAAAAAGGACCCCCATGTCTACCTCATTACTTTTGAAGATATATTCCTTACCTAAAGTGTCTTAGTTTCTATATTTTTTCAGGGTCAGATCTTTGAAGAGGTCTCTCTGTGCCATTTAAGAATCAAGGTTTAGAAGAAAGTTATTCATAATGTCAAGGACAAGACAATACTGTGTAGGATAAGAAGCTACACAATGAGATTAAGGCAGGACTAGGTATGAAAAAAAATGATGTCTACAGGTATGGAACTCACTTTAGCAGAGTTTGGTTGGGAAAGCAAAAAGGCAGACCGGATGGTGGCCAGATAGATTAACAGCGTTGAGTAAAAGTATCTGGAATTTAGGTACCTATTTCTGTTTGAAGGTTATGGGAATGGAGCCTAGAGATCCAAAAAGAAAACTTTAAGGACTGAAAAGTACTAATAATTATAAGACTTGGGTCCCAAAGGAGGTTGGGAAAGGATAGAATCCAGATTCCATGTCAAGAAGTTGCTTTTAGAAAAGAGCAGGAAGGACACGTCCTCTGAAAGGAGCATAAAAATGTATATGTATTCACATGTTGAGACATTTGGTGTTTTGACAACACATAAGAAAGTACAAATGCCTTCCCAACAGACACTTTAAGGAGAAGCAAGTACATTTACATTTCAGGTGTAAAATCCTCTCATCAGGCTGGTGGTCAGAGTTAATAACATTCATCTGCTGGGTACCCACTACTTACCTCCAGGGGTCCCTACTGGGATGCTGGGCTCCACAATCCACGGCTCTGTCCCTTGCTCTAACTGGGAAATCACATCAGGTTTGGAAACTTGGAGTCCTATGCATTGGAATAAAAAAAAAAAAGTTACCTTTCTGCAGTGAGAGAAAAGTGCCTTCTCAGAGTTCATTCTCATCGCTTTGTCTTTAGAGGAAAGGAGAGGTGGACAAATCAGATGGAAGGAAGACATATACAAAGCTTTGATGTTATACGTTCCCAAATGTGGTATAACTTGGAAACTGATCTGGCTTTAGAAAAATTATTAGTTTGTCCTTCTACTTACTAGAGAGTGAAAGTGAAAGCCACTCAGTCGTGTCTGACTCTTTGTGACCCCATGGACCATACAGTCAATGGAATTCTCCAGGCCAGAATACTGGAGTAGGTAGCCTTTCCCTTCTCCAGGGGATCTTCCTAACCCAGGGATCAAACCCAGGTCTCCCGCATTGTAGGCAGATTCTTTACCAACTGAACTATGAAGGAAGGCTACTAGAGAGCAGAAACCTTTTCAAAACCTTTCAAAGAAGTTTTTGGTTCCTTAACTGAAAGGAAAAAACTCACCTAAGTACACGAGTTCCCTCCTCCTCCACACCTCCAGATATTAACTCAGAAAAGTCATCCTTACCTATAGAGACCAGATGTGTATAATTCTCCAATGTCACATCCCTGAATAAACCTCTCTGTACGGGATCCAGCTGTTTCCATTCTTCCTGGGTAAAGTCCACTATCACATCCTTGAAGGTCACTGATTCCTAGAAGACCAGACATATTTCTGCTTAGCCATAAAGCATTTACCTCAGAAAGGGGCAAATTTAGCTATACTGATAGAAGTAAGGGAAGTTCTGGGCTATCTGAAAAATGATTTTGATAATTCCTCCTTTGCAAAATGAATATAAAAACAGAACCTGACTCGTGGGATTACTGAAAGAATTAAATAAGAAATGTTTGCTATCAAATGCTTAATTTAGGGTCTAGCAAGTGCTCAGTCAATGTTGACTGCTGTTGTATTGATCTTCATAATTATCATCATTATCATCTCTGTGTTTCAAGATATCTGAAATATCAAGAGTAAACCTACTAACATCAATAATATGTTTTACTACTATAAGTGCAAGAACAGCCAAAAATGTGTTTGAAAGAATCTGGGGAGGAGACTTACCCTACCACATTTCAAAATATACTAAATAACATAGTAAAGTATACTGAAAGGTAAAACATACTGGTCTAGTATGGAATAAAACTCAATGAAAAACAGACAACGGAAAAATACAGCTTTGTTTATAAGAACTAAATGGGATTAAGCAACTTTCAAATTAGCTTTGAGATGGTGGATTAGTCACTAAATGGTGTCATAACAAATAACTGTCTATTTGAGAAAAAAATAAAGTGAGTTCCCTACTTCATGGCATCACAAAAATATCTGCTGGATTGGACATTAAATTTTAAAGAAAAAGCAAAAATAAGATAATAGAATAAAAGACATAAAAATACTTTCATAAGCTTGATATGTGGAAGGCAAAAATTATGAGAGAGATTGCCAGATAGAACTACATAAAATGTAAAGCTTCTGTAAAAAACCATAAACAAAATGCAACATTCCGAGCTCCTGCAAATAGCAAAATGGATGAAAGATTAACAACCTACAACAATAACAAAAAAAGGCCAACAACCCACACAGGCAATTCATCTATGGCCTTAAAACCATGAAAACATGCTCCATTCCAAGAAAAACATAATAAAACAATGAGATATCAGATTAGGGAACACGGCTGAAAGTGCTCATGTATATTATGGTGGGAACAGAACACTAATGCAATCTATACAGGGGCAGTCTGCCAGGATCTATCAAAACTTTAAATGCATATATCATTCAATCCAAGTTTGTAGCTTGTAGGAATTTATTCTCTAGAAACACCCTGGGATGCAAAAACATATATAAAAATATCCTTGCAACATTGTTTGTGAGGAAAAAAAGTAAACTTAAATGTCCATTAATAGGACAGAGGTTAAAGAATACATGGTACATCCATACCAAAGCAGTTCATGTAGACATTTTAAAAATAAAGTGTATCAAAAAATAAAGTGTCTATATGCACTGATTAGGAAATGTATGTCATACTAAAAATGGCATACATGGTATTACACCATTTTTATTTTTATGAATAGGAAAGTTTGTATGTTAATGCACAGAGAAAAAGCTAAAAGAATACACTATGAAATATTATCAGTGCAACTCTAGTGGGACTCAGAGGCAATGCAGGGGAACTTCCTGAGCAAATGAGTTAATTTTGTTTTAAAATAGATAAATTATTGGGACTTATATCCATGACAGAGCAACTGGACTAGCTTTCCCAGTGTAAACAACTATAAAACTCTGCAATATAACTGAAACAAGAGTTTTAGTACTTTGAACAGCAGACAGAACAGAACTGTGATCCTGAGAAAAGGGAGAAAATCACACAAGCTCCTCAGATCCTTCAGTTTCCTGCCTGGAAGCATCTCCAGACTGCAGAGCAGGGAGCAGAACCTGAGCAAGGCACAGTGGTCTTCCTGAACTAAAGAGACACAGGTGGCAGCTCAGGATCACAAAGGCAAGGGATTTGCATGACAGATACTATAGACAAGGGAGATGCACAGAGGAGGAGCTCCAAAAATCCGGTGTAAATACAATCTTCACAGGCAATGACAAGCTACCAATATGACACAACTGAACCCAGAGTTCAGATGATATGAGCAATCAGCTCCCACAAACAGTCCCAGTGTACCTTAGTAGCAGGACAAGTTTAGCCTGTGAGGAAAGCGTTAAAGCAGCAAGTCCAGTTTGCTCAATCTTTGCTAATTTCCAGGGACACTTGGATCCATGTTTCTGAACCTTAAACAAGCTCTGAAAATGAATGTTTATAGTCAATGACTGACGAAGTTATTGTGTGCCTGGAATACTGGGGCAGGATGTACCAGACTGTCAGCATTATTTAAAGTATACGTGAAGATTTATGATGCACATGTGGTGCCCAGTTTGAGGCCTGCACCACGACTAGTTAACAGCCACAAGGGAGCACACTGATGTGATCAGCTCCCTTTTAAGAACTCTGGACTGAGAGACTCAAGCAGACTTCCTCGATGAGAGACATTTCTCATGTCTCTGTGGACAACAGCAACAGAGAAAGTACAGCCAGATTTCTTTGGAGCCTTATGAGTATCTTTTCCCTTCTGATCCTACTGTGTATCCTTTGTGGTCATGATCTCCATTCCTGAGTTATGCTGCTGGGGTGGGTGAATCATCCTAGCAAATCACTGAAGTAAATGGTGGTCATAGGGACCCTGAAAACACAGCCCAATAGTAAGACTGCACTAGATCAGCCCTGGCAAAGCTTACAATGCAAAAACAAATCTTAAAAAGATCAAGCTGTGGCCCTGATGGGATTAACAGGATTGGATTTACCCTCCTGCATTAAATAACCAAAAAATTCCAGACAAAATGTATGAAACAAGTTTCCAAGGCACTGAATTTCAGATAACAAAGAACAGTGATCTCCATGAATCAGGAAACAAATGAAGCGAGCCCTACAACTGCTCCAGCTTACTGCTTTGAGCTTCCAGGCAGGGGTGCAGGGAAGGGGAATTCAAGAGCCACCCTGCAGATTCTCTGAACTGACAAGATAATGCTGAGTTTGAGGAAGTCAAGGTGACTAGAGTTCACAGGACAGAGTACTATATGGAAGGGAGTTACACAAGAAAGCAGCAATGAGAACTGCACAAACTCTCCTAAACTCTCTAGACTACATAGATTTTTGTTGCTTCTCCATTTTCCATGGTACTCACTTCACCTTTTTAAGATTTATATTTTTGTAGCAGTCATTTGGTCTATTCAGGTAAAATATCAAGTTTTGCTCTCTCATTGCTGGCACATGGCAAGATGTAAGTAAGAAGTGAGTGATGAATATATTAGTCAAGCTGGAGAGGCAGAGTTAGGAAGAAAGTGGTTGGCAAATGGGAGCCCACAATGAATTGCCAACATTGGTTCTTAGATAAACACACATCACACCAAAATAATACACAATTCCTCTCTAAGGACTGAAATGTAAAGGAAATCTCAACTTACCTGAAAACTAGCTGATGGGAGTAAAGTATGCCCCCCTTGGAAAAGGGCAGACTCTGGAGCAGACAGATCTAGTGGAGGGAAAAGAAACTACAATGAATCCTGTTCAAGTTAGCTGTAAAATCCACTTATTTTTTCTACACGAAAACAGCAGGAATTATACCATTTCCTTCTAAAAACAAAAAGCAAAAACACAAGGTAAACTGCTGACTAAGACCCTGGTACTTTCATCAGTAGACTTAGGAAGTAAAGAATTACTTTACTTTAAGATTCAATTTTGCCCCTACATACTCACAGTCACTTTCATCATACAACTTAATCCATATTCTTCATTAAGTGAGGCAAAATATTTCTGCTGCCTTCTGACAATGTACATGTATAAAGGGAATTTCCCTTTAACATCCTTTTAACATGTATCCACTGTGGCAGTCTGGATGGGAGTTTGGTGAAGAATGGATACAATCCCTTTATAGATGTACATATTCTCTGCTACATATAAAATTAACAATCAGATTACTTTCCAAAAGTCTTCCCCTTACCCTTTGAAACTTTGATATTAATACCAATTAAATATCACAATGACATATACTTAGCTACATTACCTACCCACCAGAGTGTCTAAAATTCAATAGACATGGTCAGTACTAACTACTGGCAAGAATACAGAGATTAGAACTTCTGTACATTGCTGTGGGGGTAAATATTTACTAATCATAAGAAAAACTGTTTGTCAGTATATATGAAAGATATACATATACCTGTCCTATGATTCCACAATTCCACTCCTCTGCATATACCCAGAGAAATGAGGGGTTATGTCCACCAAAAGACTTGTACAAGATTGTTTATAGAAGGTTTACTTATAATATGCCCAAATCAGAAAGAATCCAAATGGCTTTCAACAGAATAGATAAACTGTGGTATATTCATACAACAGAATAGTATTCCAAAATATAAAAGGATGCTTTACCTAACAACATGGATATACCTCATAAACAATATTGAGCAAAATAAGACAAACACAAAAGAATACATACTGCTGCTGCTGCTAAGTCGCTTCAGTCGTGTCCGACTCTGTGTGACACCATAGATGGCAGCCACCAGGCTCCCGTCCCTGGGATTCTCCAGGCAAGAACACTGGAGTGGGTTGCCATTTCCTTCTCCAATGCATGAAAGTGAAAAGTGAAAGTGAAGTCTCTCAGCCGTGTCCAACTCTTAGCGACCCCATGGACTGCAGCCCACCAGGCTCCTCTGTCCATGGGATTTTCCAGGCAAGAGTACTGGAGTGGGGTGCCATTGCCTTCTCTGATAAAAGGATGCTTTACCTAACAACATGGATATATCTCATAAACAATATTGAGCAAAATAAGACAAAAGAATACATACAATATGAGTACATTTGCAGGCATACCTCATTTTATTGTGCTTCACTTTATTTGCACTTCTTAGACACTGGGTTTTTTAAATTTTTCTTTTTACAAATTGACGGCCTGTGGCAATCCCATTTTGAGCTAGTCTATTGGCACCATTTTTTTCCAACACATTTTCTCACTTCATGTCTGTGTGTCACATTTTAGTAATTTTCAACAATATTTCAAACTTTTTGTTATTACTGTATTTTTTATGGTGATCTGTGACCAGTAATTTTTCATGCTACTACTATAACTTCCTAAAGGTTCAGATGATGTTTAGCATTTTTTAGCAATTACCTATTTTTTTTGGATTAGGTATATACATTTTTTTACACATAGTGCTTTTTGTACAGTTAGACAAAAATATAGTACAAACATAACTTTTTAATATGCGCTAGGAAACCAAGAAACTCATGGGATTCAGTTTATTTCAATACACGATTTATTACAGTGGCTAGAACTAAACCCATAATATCTCTGAAGTGTGCCTGTATATTAAATTAAAAAACTTAGAACAGTGGTTACCTCTAGAGGGCTACTGACTGACAGGCACACAAGAGAGACTGCTGGGGCAATAGAAATATTCCATATCTTAGTGTGGGTGGTAGTTACACTGTGTATAATATATAAAAATTAATTAAGTGGTATGCTCAAGATTCATGCACTTAATGTAGTAACTTAAACATCAATAAACAAAATGAAAACAAACTTTGCTCTTAGGAGGTCTATTCAGAGTAATGGCTGACATGAAAGTCCAATTCTCAAGAAGGAGAGGAAACAATAAAAGCAACTGTTATTCCAGACTTCATTTTGACAGTATGGAAAAGACATTTTGTAAAAGAAATCTTGACGAAAAAAAAAAAATGAAGATTTTTTCATTGAAGTTTTTAACAGTAAGAGGAAATGTTGTACACAGACAGATATATAACCCCCCCCCCCAAAAAGTGAGATAACATCAAACTAAAAAGCAAAAGAGACAATTTGTAAAATAAAAGGGCAACCTGTGGAATGGTAGAAAATTTGCAAATCATGTATCTAATAAGTGGCCAGTATCCAGAATATGTAAGGAACTCATACAAATCAACAGCCAAAAAACCCAAATGATCCAATTTAAAAATGGGCAGAGAACCTTAATAGTTATTTTTCCAAAGAAGACATACAAATGGCCAATGTATATTAAAAGGTCCTTGATATCACTAAACATCAGGGAAATGCAAATCAAAACCACAATGAGATATCACCTCAGAGATGTTAGAATGAATATTATCACAAACACAAGAGATAAATGTTGGTGAGCATGTGGAGAAAAAGGAACCTTTGTTCACTGTTGATGGGAATGTACATTGGCATGGCCGCTATGGAAATATAAATATATACCATATTTTCTTTATCCATTTATCCACTGATGGGCACTAAGGCTGCTTTCATGTCTTGACTAGTATAAATAATGCTGCAATGAATACGGGTTGCAGATATCTCTTTGAGATAGTGATTTCATTTCCTCTGGATACACAGCCAGAAATGGGATTGCTGGATTATATGGTAGTTCTATTTTTAATTTCTTAAGGAATCTCTGCCCGCCCTGGGGAGGCCAGGCCTGTGTGGAAACTATAAATTGGACACTGCTTACCCCGGGAGCCTGCAAAGGGGCCGTCCACCCTCCTGTCCAGAGGTCTTCGTGCCTCCAGTGAGGCTTCTTGGGTCCACCAAGGGATTGGTTCAAATTCCAGCCCTACCACCAACAGCTACCCCACGTCCGAGGCCAGGAGTGGCAGCTGAGAGTGCCAGGCTGCGACGGTGCAGGAGCGGCCTAAAGGAGCTACCCCACGCCCGAGGCCAGGGGCAGTGGCCTAGAGGAGCTACCCCACACCCAAGGCCAGGGGCAGCGGCCGGGAGGAGCTACCCCACACCAGAGGTCAGGGGAGGCAGCCAAGAGGAGCAACCCCATGTCCAAGGAGCGGTGGCTGCGGGGGCGCAAGAGGGCCGAGAGGAGCTACTCCACGTTCAAGGTCAGGAGGGGCGGTGGTGAGGAGATACCCCTCGTCCAAGGTAAGAGAAACCCAGGTAAGATGGTAGGTGTGGCGAGAGGGCATCAGAGGGCAGACACACTGAAACCATAATCACAGAAAACTAGTCAATCTAATCACACGGGCCACAGCCTTGTCTAACTCAATGAAACTAAGCCATGCCCTGTGGGGCCACCCAAGATGGGCGGGTCATGGTGGAGAGATCTGACAGAATGTGGTCCACTGGAGAAGGGAATGGCAAACCACTTCAGTATTCCTGTTTTGAGAACCCCATGAACAGTATGAAAAGGCAAAATGATAGGATACTGAAAGAGGAACTCCCCAGGTGGGTAGGTACCCAATATGCTACAGGAGATCAGTGGAGAAATAACTCCAGAAAGAATGAAGGGATGGAGCCAAAGCAAAAACAATACCCAGTTGTGGATGTGACTGGTGATAGAAGCAAGGTCCGATGCTGTAAAGAGCAATATTGCATAGGAACCTGGAATGTCAGGTCCATGAGTCAAGGCAAACTGGAAGTGGTCAAACAGGAGATGGCAAGAGTAAATGTCGACATTCTAAGAATCAGCGAACTAAAATGGACTGGAATGGGTGAATTTAACTCAGATGACCATTATATCTACTACTGTGGGCAGGAATCCCTCAGAAGAAATGGAGTGGCCATCATGGTCAACAAGAGAGTCCGAAATGCAGTACTTGGATGCAATCTCAAAAACGACAGAATGATCTCTGTTCATTTCCAAGGCAAACCATTCAATATCACAGTAATCCAAGTCTATGCCCCAACCAGTAATGCTGAAGAAGCTGAAGTTGAATGGTTCTATGAAGACCTACAAGACCTTTTAGAACTAACACCCAAAAAAGATGTCCTTTTCATTATAGGGGACTGGAATGCAAAAGTAGGAAATCGAGAAACACCTGGAGTAACAGGCAAATTTGGCCTTGGAATATGGAATGAAGCAGGGCAAAGGCTAATAGAGTTTTGCCAAGAAAATGCACTGGTCATAGCAAACACCCTCTTCCAACAACACAAGAGAAGACTCTATACATGGACATCACCAGATAGTCAACACCGAAATCAGACTGATTATATTCTTAGCAGCCAAAGATGGAGAAGCTCTATACAGTCAGCAAAAACAAGACCAGGAGCTGACTGTGGCTCAGATCATGAACTCCTTATTGCCAAATTCAGACTTAAATTGAAAAAAGTAGGGAAAACCACTAGACCATTCAGGTATGACCTAAATCAAATCCCTTATGATTATACAGTGGAAGTGAGAAATAGATTTAAGGGACTAGATCTGATAGATAGGGTGCCTGATGAACTATGGACAGAGGGAGGTTCGTGACATTGTACAGAAGATAGGGATCAAGACCATCCCCATGGAAAAGAAATGCAAAAAAGCAAAATGGCTGTCTGGGGAGGCCATACAAATAGCTGTGAAAAGAAGAGAAGTGAAAAGCAAAGGAGAAAAGGAAAGATGTAAGCATCTGAATGCAGAGTTCCAAAGAACAGTCAGGAGAGATAAGAAAGCTTTCCTCAGCGATCAATGCAAAGAAATAGAGGAAAACAACAGAATGGGAAAGACTAGAGATCTCTTCAAGAAAATTAGAGATACCAAGGGAACATTTCATGCAAAGATGGGCTCAATAAAGGACAGAAATGGTATGGACCTAACAGAAGCAGAAGATATTAAGAAGAGGTGGCAAGAATACCCAAAAGAACTGTACAAAAAAGATCTTCACGACCCAGATAATCACGATGGTATGATCACTCACCTAGAGCCAGACATGCTGGAATGTGAAAAGCATCATTCCAGGCTTTAGAAGCATCAAAGGCCTTAGAAAGCATCACTACGAACAAAGCTAGTGGAGGTGATGGAATTCTAGTTGAGCTATTTTCAAATCCTGAAAGATGATGCTGTGAAAGTGCTGCACTCAATATGCCGGCAAATTTGGAAAACTCAGCAGTGGCCACAGGACTGGAAAAGATTCCAATCCCAAAGAAAGGCAATGCTGAAGAATGCTCAAACTACTGCACAACTGTACTCATCTCACATGCTAGTAAAGTAATGCTCAAAATTCTCCAAGCCAGGCTTCAGCAATACATGAACTGTGAACTTCCTGATGTTCAAGCTGGTTTTAGAAAAGGCAGAGGAACCAGAGATCAAATTGCCAACATCCGCTGGATCATAGAAAAAGCAAGAGAGTTCCAGAAAAACATCTATTTCTGCTTTATTGACTATGCCAAAGCCTTTGACTGTGTGGATCACAATAAACTGTGGAAAATTCTGAAAGAGATGGGAATACCAGACCACCTGACCTGCCTCTTGAGAAACCTATATGCAGGTCAGGAAGCAACAGTTAGAACTGGACATGGAACAACAGACTGGTTCCAAATAGGAAAAGGAGTACGTCAAGGCTGTATATTGTCACCCTGCTTATTTAACTTATATGCAGAGTACATCATGAGAAACGCTGGACTGGAAGAAACACAAGCTGGAATCAAGATTGCCGAGAGAAATATCAATAACCTCAGATATGCAGATGACACCACCCTTATGGCAGAAATTTGAAGAGAAACTCAAAAGCCTCTTGATGAAAGTGAAAGAGGAGAGTGAAAAAGTTGGCTTAAAAATCAACATTCAGAAAACTAAGATCATGGCATCTGGTCCCATCACTTCATGGCAAATAGATGGGGAAACAGTGGAAACAGTGTCAGACTTTATTTTTTTGGGCTCCAAAATCACTGCAGATGGTGACTGCAGCCATGAAATTAAAAGACGCTTACTCCTTGGAAGGAAAGTTATGACCAACCTAGAGAGCATATTCAAAAGTAGAGACATTACTTTGCCAACAAAGGTCTGTCTAGTCAAGGCTATGGTTTTTCCAGTGGTCATGTATGGATGTGAAAGTTGGACTGTGAAGAAGGCTGAGCACCGAAGAATTGATGCTTTTGAACTGTGGTGTTGGAGAAGACTCTTGAGAGTCCCTTGGACTGCAAGGAGATCCAACCAGTCCATTCTGAAGGAGATGAGCCCTGGGATTTCTTTGGAAGGAATGATGCTAAAGCTGAAACTCCAGTACTTTGGCCACCTCACGCGAAGAGTTGACTCATTGGACAAGACTCTGGTGCTGGGAGGGATTGGGGGCAGGAGGAGAAGGGGACGACAGAGGATGAGATGGCTGGATGGCATCACTGACTCGATGGACATGAGTTTGAATGAACTCCGGGAGTTGGTGATGGACAGGGAGGCCTGGCGTGCTGGGATTCATGGGGTCACAAAGAGTCGGACACAACTGAGCGACTGAACTGAGATGAACTGAAGGAATCTCTGTATGGTTTTTTACAGTGGGTACACTAATATACATTCCCACTAACAGTGAGAATATACACATATACAATGCAATACTACTCAGCCATAAAATGGGAGAAAATTCTCTCATTTGGGACAACATGGATGGAAGGCACTATGCTAAGTGAAAAAAGAAAGAGGAAGACAAATATTGCATGATCGTATAAGTGGAATCTAAAAAGGCAGAACACAGAAAGAAACAGTAGAATGATGGTTTCCAGGAGCTAGAGAGTGGGGGATATAGGGAGATTTTGAATAAAGGGTATAAATTTTCAGTTACAAATAAGCTCTGATGATCTAATGTACAGCATGGTAATTATAGTTAACAATACTGTATTATACACTTATAAGTTGCTAACAGAATAAATCTTAAATATCCTCATCTCACACACACACACAGAGAGAAAGGCAAATATACGTGGTGATAGATGTGGTTAACTAACCTTATTGTGGTAATCATTTTGCAATACATAGGTGGATCAAGTCATCCCATTGGATAACTTAAACTTACACAATGTCAGGATCAATTATAAAGCTGGAAATAAAGCTGGAAAAAAAAATTCCTCAGCAATGCTTTGCAGCTTTCAGTGTACACATCTTGCATGTTTTTGTTGGTTTCTATTCTTCTTTCATATTTTGGAGGCTATGGAATTTGTATTTTTATTTCCAATTGTTCATTGGCAATGGAATGAAGGGCAATTGATTTTTTCATTAAACTTTTTGTTTTGAGATAACTGTAGATACACACACAGTTGTAAGAAATAAAACAGAGATTCTTCGTATCTTTAGGAAAAAAGAGCTGAGGACAAATGTAAGGTATAGCTCAAACCTAAGTAAATAATACAAATAATGTTAAGATTTTTAGTGATATTAAACAGATTCAAGAAAAAGGACTGTATGATAGCAGTTGAAGTGAAGTGAAGTCACTCAGTCATGTCCAACTCTTTGTGACCCCATGTACTGTAGCCTACCAGGCTCCTGAGTCTGTGGAATTTTCCAAGCAAGAGTACTAGAGTGGGTTGCCATTTCCTTCTCCCTAGGATCTTCCCAACCCAGGGATTGAACCTGGGTCTCCTGCATTGCAGGCAGCCGCTTTACCATCTGAGCCACCAGGGAAGCAGTTAGGTTAAACCAAATGACTGCATAGCCATACCTAAAGAATGTAAAGACAATGACAACATAGAAAGAAGTCTAGAGTCACATATCACAGGGCTCTGTCCTTACCCATAACGGTGGAAAAAACAGTTAAAATACTGAAAAACCAACTTAATATTAATTACTGATTACTCTGACAAGCTAAAATACTTGGCCAAAAAAATTGAACAATCATAATAAATAAATATGAAGTCCTGACATTGAGAATAAAAAGCAATTCTATTATACAAGGATGATGTAAATCTAGTTAACAGCAGTTCATGTAAAAAAAAAAAGACCTAGGACTAATAGCATAATAGCACTGATTTTTAAAAAGCAAATACAATGATACTGAACAGCAAAAATAGCCAAATCAAAAGAAATAGTACATCGCACTTTAAGATGTTTTTCAAAGTACCTCTAAATGACTATGTGTAGTCTTAAGCAGTGTATTTTAAGAAGCATGCTGTCATGTGGTAGAGTTTTTAGAGAAGAGGTCTAGACAGAACTGAAGCAACCTAGCACGCACACTAGGTATATCACATGGAGACCCATCAAAGGAACTGAGGCTATTTTACTTAGAAAAGAGAGAGAATTTGTGAGTAGGAGTTGGAAACAGCTGAATTCACGTATCTGAAGGGCAGCAGTGTTAAACAGAGAACAGTCTCTTGCTTTGGAAGACTAAGAACTAAGATCAACACAGAAGTTACAAGGAAAGGCACTTCTACCTAACAGAAGGAACTAAAAAAAGAAAAAGCCAACAAGGGAATAGTCTGCACTCAAAATGGAGTTTAATACCTCCAAAGACTTAACAGATGGCTAACACCCAGGGGTATTTCAGAACTGATTCTTGCACTTGAAGGGATGACTACGAAGATTTTTTCTCACTGTAAGATTATCATTCTAATTTTTACTAAATCCAAGTCATGTGAGGATCACAGACATTCTGAATCATTACTCCTTTTCACTCCCCAATCCCAAAGCCAGGCAGAATTAACTTTTCCTCCAAGTCCCTCCCTATGATGTAATTGTTTCTTTTCTCCATCCTCATATATATAAGGCTCCTTTCTTTCACCTCTTCCAGCTCTGTCAAGTATTTAATCCTCAGGCCAGGACGCTTCTTTTGCCATCATTATCCCACTCTTCCCCCCGCCAAGTCATCCCTACTACCTTCCATCTCAGGCGCACATCTCGTTCCTCTTGGAATCTGGACACCAGGGTTTCCCAAGCAGCGTATCTGGGTCCTCTTTCTGGAGCCCAGATGTCCAGCAGGAGTCTGAACCCTTATACACGCTGAAGTTGGTTGCCCTAAAAGACACAAGATGGGGGTCAGCGGCAACCGTTACAAAATCACATCTTAAAAGAGTTTTGCACAGTGGTCAAGAGATCCTTGAAAAAGAGAAATGCCCAGAGAGAGCATTAAAGAGGCAAGTGGCACTCCCGCCGCCGAACAAAAACAGAATGGAGATCGAGTACACAGGTTTGGCCGCAGATTTAAAAAAAAAAAAAACAAACCCTGGCGCCTACCCTAGAATCCGGCTAGAGGCGCCCATTTACTCGAACGGTTACCTCAGTGCACACTTGCAGGCTCACACCCCCGCGGGCTCAAAAAGACACACCTGTTGCGGAGCAGAAAAGCTGGAAGGTGGACAAACAGGGCGGGGCCCGGCTCTAGGCCTTCCTCCTAGGCCTGAACAAAAGAACAAAGCCCTCCCAGAGATCGGGGCGGAACAGCCCCCACACTGAAAGAGGCGAGGGGCGCCCTCTTCGAGGACTCCCCAGCTCCCTCCCTCAGAGGCCGCTCCCAGCCTAGAGTGAGAGAGGTGACGTCACGCGGCCGGAGGGCTGCCGGTTGCCATAGTGATACCTGGGCTTCCCTCTAGAGCGATTCTCACACTCCAATCCCGGGTCTGGAAGCTCTGGGTCAATCACCAAACCTAGCGAAGGGAGCCGAAGCAGCTGGACTTTTACCTCGGCCAACCTCTTTTCATGCCTACAGCCGGTTTCAACGGCCACTTCCGGTCGTGCGGAGAGAACCCCACCCCCACTTACTAGCGGTAAACCGTGCTCTGAGGGCATGCAGGACTACGATTCCCAGAATGCTCCACGACGCTAAACTCCATTTCCCAGAGGCCTCAGCCAACGTGTGAGCTCTTGTAGAGCGGGATCGAGCAATTCTACCCGCGAATAGTTTGTTCCTCAATGTCTCAGGTGAAAGTCTTCTTTAGAGGTGTGGCTCTCAAGGTTTTGTGACCGGACTGATTGTAAGAATACACTTTTATATACAAATATAACTCAGAAACGTAAATAAGCATTTCATAATGCATTACTTGCCCTTATTACTTGTCCGGCATTGTATTTAGTGTTCTGTTCCTTTGTTTAAAAAATTCTAGTCCTGACCCGTTATATTGTTTTCATGACTCTAAAATAGGTTGCGACCCACGTTTTAAACCGTGAGGTGGTCTTACCGTGTTTTGCCCTACGGTAGCGCATTGTATTTACCTACTTCAATCAGCATGTAGTTGCCAATGGAGCCCAACGCCAGTTGGTGTGTCCTTGGCAGAAAAGAATCCAACAGAAGTAGGTAGGTTTCTATATTTTTAAACATGTGGCCCAAGCACTTCTGTGCGTCTCCGTATTTGTATAGTCGGGCTAAGGTCAAGTCACCCAGTCTGTTAACTGACAAAACACTGAATTTGAAAATTGCAACATTGAGTATATGAAGAACAAAGTTATAGTCAAAGGAAAGGGAACAATATCTAGAAGCAGATATCAGAAAAGACCTACTGTGAGAAATAGACAATTTCAGTAAACAATTCTTAGTAGGTTGTAAGAAGACATGGCCTAAATGAAACGAATGAAAGCTGTGAGAAAACAAGTTGAAATAAAAACACTGGATGAAAGGGGTTTAAAACACATGCAAGCATGTTTAAAATGAAGGAAGATAATTAAAATCATACTGGAGAAGAACAGAATTGATGCGGTGGTACAGTGAATCAGTTGTATGCAGAATATTCTTTTAAAGCTGTGTGAATCATAAGAAAAACACGAATGAAGTAAAAGAAAGATACATATAAAGGCCCGAGGATGAAAAGCCACCATGTGGATGATTCCCCATCAGAAAAGAGAGAACACATGAAATCAGCTATCATTTAATAGTTTCTATGTGCCAGGCAGTGTTCTGACTGCTTTATACCTAACATTTAATTCTTAAAACGATCTTTATTAAGTTGTTTGTTATTATTTATTCTTTACTAAAGAGGAAACTAAGGCACAGATAAGTTCAGTAGCCTGCCCGAGGTGACATAACCAATAAATGAGGAAGCTGAGACTTGAATTTAGTAATTTGGTCCCAAGCTCCCATTGTTAATCTCATTTTTAATCTCTAATAAACAGTAGGCTCCCTAGTAAAAAGATGAACAGTTTCCTGAGTTTAAGAAGAATACACCTCTCATTCATTGCTAGTGAGAGTGCAAAATGGTGCAGCTACTTTGGAAGACAGTATAGCAGTTTCTTTCAAAACTAAGCACTGTTACAATATGATCCAGCAATTGTACTCCTTGGTATTTACCTAAATGAACTGAAAAGTTAGACACACACAAACACCTAATTGCCAAAACTTGGAAGCAACCAAGATGTTCTTCAATAGGTGAATGGTTAAATAAACTGTGGTATATCCCTGCTGTGTAATATTATTCAGCAATGAAAGGGGTTGGCAAGCTCCGGGAGTTAGTGAAAGACAGGGAAGCTTGGTGTGCAGCAGTCCATGGGGTCGCAATGAGTCGGACTGAGTAACTGAACTGAACTGAATGAAATGAGCAATTAAGCTACCAAAAAACCACAAACATTAAATCCAACTTGGTGAATGAAAGAAGTTAAAGGGAAAAGGTTACATACTCTAGAAGTCCAACTATATAATATTACGGGAAAGTTAAAACTATAAACAGTAAACATCCATGGTTGCTATGGGTTTGGAAAGGGAAGAAGGGATGAATGGATGTAGCACAGGGGATTTTTAGGGCAGTGAAATTATTTTGTATGTCATTGTGGTGGTGGATATATCATTGTACATTTGTCACACTCTCCTATAGAGTGTCAAACAATACAGAATGAACCCCTAATATAAACTGTGGTCAATAATAATTTATCAATATTTGCTCATCAGTTGTAGCAAATGTACTAATGCAAGATGTTAATAGGGAAAATTGGGTAGTGGAGGGGGGCAGTGGTGAGCCGAGATGGGATGTTTCTGTAAACCTAAAACTGTTTTTTTAAGTATATTAATTTAAAAAATATATAATTGTTAAAAGTGTTTCTGGTAAGGTCTCAGCGGGAAATGAGGGACATCTCATTAGAAATTGGAAATTAGAAATTGGATATCTAATTAGGAAAGTGATTCCTGTAAAGTAACAGAACTTGGCTGAATTGTGTTCTTCAGTGGGATGAAAAACAATTTGTAAGCAATAAACTTGAATATTTAGCTGAGCAAATTTCCTAGATAAATGTGAATGTGCACCCTGGTTTCTCTGTGCTGTTCATAGTACAAAATGTAAGGAAAAAGACCAAAGAGGAAAGAACTGTTAAGCAGAATAAGCAAAAAGAAACCATTTTATGATGGTTTGGAAAAATTTCAACTACACCTTCTACAAACGAGGCTTCCAATACAAATTGAAAGATGCATGTATTGAAAAAATGTATATGTAAAATTTCTGTCCTCAGTGACTTCTCTTCATAGTTTTAGCAACTGGGTGTACACATGAAAAACTAAGCAACCATTGTAAGCAGCATATAGATATTCCCTGAGTATATAGGCAAAATATTGAGTACCAACCATATGCCAAGCACCCATAAGAAACACTATCTGCAAATAAAGTATAATTTAGTGAATAAAAGCCAAAGTTTATTGAGTCTACTTGGTTACTAGCTATAAATACTTTACTTGAACCAAGTCATTTAATTGATTCAGGGTGCCAAACAGAGAAAATAAAAGGATGGAAATTCACAGAAAATTCATAGGTTAATAAGAGTTCCAAAGAATAGCAAGGAGAGATAAGAAAGCGTTCCTCAGTGATCAATGCAAAGAAATAGAGGAAAACAATAGAATGGGGAAGACTAGAGATCTCTTCAAGAAAATGAGAGATACAAAGGAAACATTTCATGCAAAGATGAGCACAATAAAGGACAGAAATGGTATGGACCTAACAGAAGCAGAAGATATTAAGAAGAAGTGGCAAGAATACACAGAAGAACTATACAAAAAAGATCTTCATGACCCAGATAACCACAATGGTGTGATTACTCACCTAGAGCCAGACATCCTGGAATGCGACCTCAAGTGGGCATTAGGAAGCATCATTACAAACAAAGCTAGTGGAGGTAATGAAATTCCAGTTGAGCTATTTCAAATTCTAAAAGATGATGCCATGAAGATGCTGCACTCAATATATCAGCAAATCTGGAAAACTCAGCAGTGGCCACAAGACTGGAAAAGGTCAGTTTTCATTCCAGCCCCAAAGAAAGACAATGCCAAAGAATGTTCAAACTACCACACAATTGCACTCATCTCACACGCTAGCAAAATAAAGCTCAAAGTTCTCCAAGCCAGGCTTCAACAGTATGTGAACTGTGAACTTCCAGATGTTCAAGCTGGATTTAGGAAAGGCAGAGGAACCAGAGATCAAATTGCCAACATCTGCTAGATCATTGAAAAAGCAAGAGAGTTCCAGAAAACATCTACTTTTGCTTTATTGACTACGTCAAAGCCTTTGACTGTGTGGATCACAACAAACTGTGGAAAATTCTGAAAGAGATGGGACTATCAGACCACCTGACCCACCTTTTGAGAAATCTGTTACGAAGCAACAGTTAGAACTGAACATGGAACAACGGACTGGTTCCAAATAGGAAAAGGAGTACGTCAAGGCTGTATATTGTCACCCTGCTTATTTAACTTATATGTGGAGTACATCATGTGTAATGCTGGACTGGATGAAGCACAAGCTGGAATCAAGATTGCCAGGAGAAATATCAATAACCTCAGATATGCAGATGACACCACCCTATGGCAGAAAGTAAAGAAGAACTAACGAGCCTCTTGATGCAAGTGAAAGAGGATAGTGAAAAAGTTGGCTTAAAACTCAACATTCAGAAAACTAAGATCATGGCATCTGGTCCCATCACTTAATGGCAAAAAGATGGGGGAACAATGGAAACAATGAGAAACCTTATTTTGGGGGGCTCCAAAATCACTGCAGGTGGTGGCTGCAGCCATGAAATTAAGACCCTTGCTCCTTGGAAGAAAAGCTATGACAAACCAGGACAGCATAATAAAAAGCAGAGGCATTACTTTACCAACAAAGGTCTGTCTAGTCAAGGCTATGGTTTTTCCAGTGGTCATGTATGGATGTGAAAGTTGGACTGTGAAGAAGGCTGAGCACTGAAGAATTGATGCTTTTGAACTGTGGTGTTGGAGAAGACTCTTGAGAGTCCCTTGGACTTCAAGGAGATCCAACCAGTCCATCCTAAAGGAAATCATTCCTGAATATTCATTAGAAGGACGGATGCTGAAGCTGAAATGCCAAATACTTTGGCCACCTGATGCGAAGAGCTGACTCATTTGAAAAGACCCTGATACTAGGAAAGATTGAAGGCGGGAGGAGAAGGAGATGACAGAGAATAAGATGGCTGGATGGTATCACCAACCTGATGAACATGAGTTTGAATAAGCTCTGGGAGTTGGTGATGGACTGGAAAGCCTGGCGTGCTGCAGTCCATGGAGTTGCAAAGAGTCAGACACAATTGAACTGAACCGAACTTGCACAGTGGCCAGAATTTTGGTAATAACCAGATTTTTTATTCAAGAAAATACATAATGAAAATCTTAGTATGTCATAATAAATATTCATGCATAACATACTTTTTAGTGGCAGCAAAAATATTACATCATAGTAGATGAATTATTTTTCAAAAGAAAGATATTTGCCAAAGCTTAATGGATACACCCAAAAAACATATGATAGCAAATCACTCAATGCATTTACACACAGCAAACAGACCCATGTACCCAACATCCAATTTGAAAGTTAAATCATTACTCTCCTTGTTAAACTCCTAGTTAAAACTCCTTGCAAGAGTAGTGGGACCTCCCAGTCATGTCCTCTCAAGGGTAATTATTACCCTCATCATAATGTACACCATACATTAATTTCACCTATTCTTGAACTTTCAAAAATTGGAATGCACTATGTGTTCTTTTTTGTCTGACTTTTTCCACTCAATATTAGCTTGTGAAATTTTGTCCATATGGGGTTATGTGTACTTGTAATTCCTTCACTCTCCATGTGGTGTGATATTATAGTGAAAAACCTCTCAATTTGCCTTTTCTACTGTAAATGGACTTTGGGGGTGTTTCCAATTTCAGCTTAAAATAATAACTAGACTTTTTGTTTCTTACAACTCAACTCTGGCTCTTCCTTTACTGAGATTGATTCTGACATGCTTACATTTTTTTTTTAAGTCCAGAAAAACAAAATTGCAGCTGTGTCCAATCCTTGTTCCTTGTTATCCTAAATCAACCTGTTGATTAATAATTTTGGTTTAAATGCATCACTAATTACTTTCTATTTTGCACATATATTTTTTCAACCACAAAGATTTTCTTTGATACCTAATTTCAATCAAAGCTAGTGTTCCAAATGACTTCAGAGAATATATATACTTGATAAAAATATGTACACCAAATAACATGTTATGTGTAAACTATGGACAGCAATCTTTTTAGCATAATTTCTATCAAAACTGCTTCATGCCTGTCCCTTCAGAACAGGTTGTCTCCCATAAAACCAGTGAACATCTTAGGTCTCTCTGCCTTTACCTCATTCTCTTCTCTTCCTCTCCTCCCTCTCCTTCCTGGTCCCTCCTCCTCATTTCTCTATTTAGGTGATGTGATTTCTCTGTTTGTGATTGTTTTCCTCTTTTCTTAAATTATTAGTGAAAAACACCAAGAAGTAGTCAAAAGCCAATTACAGTAATGTTTGCACTGGACTGGCCCAGGAAAACTCCTGACTGGCAGCTTTTGACTCAGATGGGAAAACTAGAAGGGGAAAAAGAAAACATACTTGCATTGGTTAAATTTTGAGAAAATGAACTCCTATCTTGGTAAAAATCAAACTAAGATCTTTTTAGAAGGTAGCCAGGTTCTAGGGGCGACAGGAACTCACCAACCATCTATAAATTTTATTCTTAACGTGACAGAAGCATGGAAGCTTATAGTGAAATACAAAGCACCGTACAAACACAATGGGATTGGCGTTCCCTTAGGATTGATGTGGGCTGAGGCACTTAGGGACACAGAACAAGTGGGATGCAAGGAGGCCTTTGTGCATCATTTCCCTCACTTTTTACTTAGCACATAAATCAGGGAACTGAGCCCCTCCCTGAAAGCCACTAGCGTTCTTTAAGGGGCCTCAGTGCCTGCAAGGAAGTTCCAAACAAAAGCTACACCTATCAGGGCTATTTAACTCCTGACAACTCGAAAAGCTACTGCTGATGCAGTGAAGACTCCCCTTCTAGTGCTCTCTGTTCCCACAGGTGCCCAGAGAATTTGATCTCCATGCCAAACTTGCATTTCACCTGAGGGTTTCTATTCAGTTTGCAAGAGTACGTTTTCTTGCACCAAACTCATTTTTGTTCTTTCCCGTGACATCGGCCAGTGAAATTTCTATTTAAGGATTTAAACGGAAAGGGTACTGCCCGTGTAGTCGTGGCCGAGTGGTTAAGGCGATGGACTAGAAATCCATTGGGGTCTCCCCGCGCAGGTTCGAATCCTGCCGACTACGGTGTGTACTTCTAACTTCGAAGCTTATTAGAACGAGCTACGTAGTACGCACCTTTGAAGGCAACGTTTTTACTTTGACTCTGCCTTGAAAACTTAGAAATCTCTCTGCAGTCAACACATACCCTTTTAGCAACTACTTCCAGTATTCTCCAAATTCAGATCATGGCCATGCGTGTAGATAGGAATCAGTGCACCAAAAAGGCAGCTATCGAGAGACAGAGTACCTTTTATTTTTCCTTTTTGTCTTTTATCGTAAAGTTCTCACTGAGCACCATCGCTGGCCGTCCCACTGTGTTGCCAGTTCTGGGAAGTGAGGGAGGAACTGGACTCAAGGCTGCTACTGCTAAATCACTTCAGTCGTGTCCGACTCTGTGCGACCCCATGGACAGCAGCCCACCAGGCTCCCCCGTCCCTGGGATTCTCCAGGCAAGAACACTGGAGTGGGTTGCCATTTCCTTCTCCAATGCATGAAAGTGAAAAATGAAAGTGAAGTCGCTCAGTCGTGTCTGACTCTTAGCGACCCCATGGACTGCAGCCTACTAGGCTCCTCTATCCATGGGATTTTCCAGGCAAGAGTACTGGAGTAGGGTGCCATTGCCCTCAAGGCTAGACACGGATATATTTGGCTCGGATACTGAATCGCACGATGTACAGTCGATAGCAGGAAGCGTAGCTTGCACAGTGAATTAATAAAGACAACGGTGAGCAATTGTATGGAGATTCCTCTAGAGTAGCATACTGTCTTTCCACATTAGTGCTGTATTCTGAAGGAGATCAGCCCTGGGATTTCTTTGGAAGGAATAATGCTAAAGCTGAAACTCCAGTACTTTGGCCACCTCATGCGAAGAGTTGACTCATTGGAAAAGACTCTGATGCTGGGAGGGGTTGGGGGCAGGAGGAGTAGGGGACGACAGAGGATGAGATGGCTGGATGGCATCACTGACTCGATGGACGTGAGTCTGGGTGAACTCCGGGAGTTGGTGATGGACAGGGAGGCCTGGCGTGCTGCGATTCATGGGGTCGCAAAGAGTCGGACACGACTGAGCGACTGAACTGAACTGAACTGTGCATCTCTACCTGTCCTGATGGAGACCGAGGTTCGATTCTCCTATACATTGGGCACTGTCTCTCTTCTATTAATAATTATTAAGTAATATTAAGTAATTAATATTACTATTCTATTCGTATTAAGTTACTATTACATTACTATTCATATTAAGTAATATGAAAAGAGGATGGCCTTTCCACAGTTACCAAGTGATCCAGCCGATTTAGTGACAGGTGAAGACTACATTTTTATTTTATGTAAATGTATAATATACAATATTATGAGTATATATGTACTTTAAGACATATATAATGTTAAGAATGTATGTTTTAAAAATATATATGTGTGTGTATACTTTTCTCCCTTGTATATGATAGAGACAGAAAAGGAAAAATACAGTAATACAAATGCTAACATTTGGGGACTGGAATAGCCAGGAATTGTCTGTATTCTTGTAACTTTTCTGTCAATCTGAAATTATTTCAGAATTAAATTATTTTAAAATAAAAAGTTAAAAAAAGACTAATAAAACCATAACTGAAAAATATTTTCATTGACATTTAAAAGCATAGATACACAATTTGAACCATAGATATGAAAGAAATAAGAAGTAAATTAATGAATGAGAGTTTAGAACTGATGAAGGAATGCGATGCAAACTGCTGTAGTGAGCAAGGACATCCATAACACATGAGAAAAGCTAAATAGAGAGAGCATACCTAAAACAACATTGTTTAATAATGACTACATTTTACGATGTGAAAATAAGACGATGCTATAATTCAAAACAGCAATAACATGTGTGATGGGAAGGTGTGGCCAAATACAATTGTTCTATGTTCCCTTATAATATTGAAAAAGGTTAGAATTAAATGTACACTCAAAACATGATACATATTTGGACCATTGCTGAATACCAGACCACCTGACCTGCCTCTTGAGAAACCTGTATGCAGGTCAGGAAGCAACAGTTAGAACTGGACATGGAACAACAGACTGGTTCCAAATAGGAAAAGGAGTATATCAAGGCTGTATATTGTCACCCTACTTAATTAACGTATATGTGGAGTATATCATGAGAAATGCTGGGCTGGAGGAAGCACAAGCTGGAATCAAGATTGCTGGGAGAAATATCAATAACCTCAGATATGCAGATGACACCACCCTAATGGCAGAAAGTGAAGAGGAACTAAAGAGCCTCTTGATGAAAGTGAAAGAAGAGAGTGAAAAAGTTGACTTAAAGCTCAACTTTCAGAAAACTAAGATCATGGCATCTGGTCCCATCAATTCATGGCAAATAGATGGGGAAACAACAGAAACAGTGAGAGACTTTATTTTGGGGGGCTCCAAAATCACTGCAGATGGTGACTGCAGCCATGAAATTAAAAGACGCTTACTCCTTGGGAGGAAAGTTATGACCAATCTAGACAGCATATTAAAAAGCAGAGACATTACTTTGTCAACAAAGGTCCATCCAGTCAAGGCTATGGTTTTTCCAGTAGTCATGTATGGATGTGAGAGTTGGAGTATAAAGAAAGCTGAGTGCAGAAGAATTGATGCTTTTAAACTGTGGTGTTGGAGAAGACTCTTGAGAGTCCCTTGGACTGCAAGGAGATCCAACCAGTCCATCCTAAAGAAAATCAGTCCTGGGTGTTCATTGGAAGGACTGATGTTGAAGCTGAAACTCCAATACTTTGGCCACCTGATGCAAAGAGCTAACTCATTTGAAAAGACCTGATGCTGGGAAAGATTGAGGGCAGGAGGAGAAGAGGACGACGAGAAGAACCATCTCAGAGGATGAGATGGTTGGATGGCATCACTGACTCAATGGACACGAATTGGGTAAACTCTGGGAGTTGGTGATGGACAGGGAGGCCTGGCATGCTGCGGTTCATGGGGTCACAAGGAGTCAGACACAACTGAGCGACTGAACTGAACTGAACTGAATGGATGAGTGCTGAAATCAGTATTTCTGTGAGCCATGTTCAAAACCAAGCAGCTTTTGTTTTTTTAATGAATGAATAGAAAGCTATAAGAATAATTTTGAAATTTTAATTTAAATTAATTTTTAACATTTTGTCATCAAATTTTGGTAGTCAGATTTTAAAGTTAACATTATTGTGCAGTACTGTCAGACACTAGATTATTTCTTCAGTAATTTTATTGCACAGTTGAGTGGTCAAATCCATTCAGACACTAGATTATTTCTTCAGTAATTTTATTACACAGTTGAGTGGTCAAATCCATTCCTTTTCCCTTTCATTGAATCTCATTTGTCCCTCATTTGTCTATTACTTCTTTTCATCATAGACAAAATATTCTTTATTTTTTACAGACAAAAAAAGATTGATCATAGATAAGACCTATAAAGGCACTGATGAGGAGTCAACACAGGTATGGCTTGAAGGGCCACATCCTTGAGAGAAGGGAAACACATGATGAGTTGAACAAGAGCTTGCTCTTGAGGGACACATTGTGTTTTGCAGCATTTTATCAATAGAATAGACTTTAGGTGGAAAAAGCAATTGCGCTGAACTGAAGAGATACTCATCAGTGTTTGGCTACCAAAATCCATAGGACCTGCAGGTCAAAATTCAGATGATGAGGGAACCACAGAGAAGGAACTCAAACTTCTATGTATAAATTCTCTTTACAGTATTGACTAATTCTTAAATTTCCAATGCACAAGAAAAGTTCCAAAACTCTGTAGGAAAGAGAAGCTGGAAGGCTAAAAATCTGTAGAGATTCATCAGCTGCTTAGTTTTTGAGAAACAGAGGTTAAAGTTCATACCTCTCACAGTTAATAAAGTCTGTCATTTGAGACTTCAGAAGCATATCTTTTAAGCAGTAAGGGACAAACCCAGCTGTAAGGACCAAACAAAGAGTAAGGTCTGTGTCTTCAGAGAACAGAGAACCTAACATAGACCGACCATAACAATGGCTCAGTCTTTGTATATTCCAGAAAGACTACCAGAAAACTCTGAATGTTTAGAAAGAAAGCAATACAGGTCTATATAGCCCATTGAACAAAGAAGAAAACACAACAGAGGTTTTAAAATAATTGGAGCTGAATGAAAATAAAAATATGATACATCATAATTTGTCTGATGTAGCTAAAGCTATTTTTATAGAGAAATTTTCATCTTTAATTCCATGTATTAGAACAAGGGAAAGGTTGAAAATCAGTGATCTAACTCAAGAAGCTATAAAAAACTGGGGATTTAAATGCAAAAGGTAGAAGGAACTATTAAAATAAGTACAGAAATCAATGAAAAGCAGATATAATCAGAAAAAATCAGCAAAGCAAAAGGTTGGTTCTTCGAAAAGACTGATAAAATAGATAAACCCAATGAGACTAACCAAAAAAAAAAAAAAGATTTTTAACTAAGACATCAAGATCTTTAATGTCATCTTCTTTTTGAAGAAAAATAGAAATTTAATGGTCTAAGATTTCCTCTTGAGAACCTAGCTAGGTTTTAGAGTTTATTAAACTTTAAAAGTTAGAAGGAAAGAACTAATGAGAATAAAAGTTGTAATCACTGAAAAAAAAAAAAAGGAAAAATAGACAAAATCAACAAAGGAAAAATTCACTTTTTAGTTAGTAAAATTGCTACTCCAAATCAAGACTGATGTTTTTAAAAAAGAAAAAGTTAATAAGAATAAACAGAAGATGACATTAAAGATCTTACTAATATCAGGATTAGAGTCAGAGGATAAAATGAATAGTTTGGGGGGAAAATTTATCAATAGAAGATAAAGGCTTCTATATAAACACAACTTACCAAAGCAAACACAAAAGGAAATGAAAAGTTTAGATAGTCTGAAGTTTGTTAAATAAATTAAAATCATAATTACATTTTGTATTAGTTTACTATGGCTGCCATGACAAAATACCACAGATTGAGTGGCTTAAACAACAGAAATTCATTTTCTCACAGTTCTGGAGGCTGGAAGTCCAAGATCAAGATGTCAACAGATTGGCTTCTCCTGAGGCCTCTTCCATTGGCTTGCAGATAGTCACCTTCTCTCTGTGTCCTCACCAGGTCTTTCCTCTGTGCATGCTTATCTGTGGTATTTCTGTGTACCCAAATTTCCTCTTATCAGGATACTGAGGTTAAATTAGTGTCCATTTTAACAGCCTCATTTTAAATTATTAGCTTAATTCCCAACTCTTTTTATGAGGCCAGCATAATCTTCATATTAAAATCTGACAAAGATGTTACTAGAGAAGGAGTTACATGTCAAACTTTGTGAAAAACCTTCTAGATGCAAAACCACTAAACAAAATAATAGCAATCATATCTAGTAATTTATATAGAGATAGGAATCAAAGTAAAAAGGTAATGCTTGTTTTCGTAATATGAAATCTTAATATATAAAAAATCGATCACTTTAAATGTATTACAAAATGTAAGAGAAAAAAATCATATTAGTAGATGCAAAAAATTTGAAAAAATTCAATGCCAATCATTAAATTTTTGAGCAGTTTAGGAATAGAAAGGAGATTTCTTAATCTCATAATGCATATATACAAAATCCTACATCTAACATCCTAATTGTGGTAAAAATTTTTTTTTAAACTGTATCTTTTTTTCCCCAGTATTTATTTATTTATTTGGCTTTCCAGGTCTTAGTTTCTGCATGCAGGATCTTCGATCTTTGTTACTGCATGCAGGATCTTTAGTTGCAGTGTGTAGTTCCATGACCCTGGGCCCCCTGCTTTGGGAACTGAGTGTTAGCCACTGGACCACCAGAGAAGTCCCTCTGGTAAATATTTGACACTTTCTTCCACTAAAGGGCCAGGACAAGCATAACCACTATTGCCACTGTTATGCAACATTGCATTGGGCATTCTTAGGCCAGGGAACAAGACAAAGAAAAGATATTTAGATTGAAAATGAATATCTTTCATCAGTTCTATTCAAATAGGACGGTCATCATTGGCAGATGATATGAATAAGTGCTTGGAAAATCTCCTAAGATCTACAAATTAGTAGAATTAATAAGTAAAAATAGCAAAATTACTAGATACAAAATCCCATATTCAATTCTATATTTTCATGTATGCCAGCAACAATGCACAATTTTTATCACATAATAGCAAGAAAACTATCAATATCCTAATAATAATCATAATAAATGTAATAAAAATGTGCAAGACTATATTAAAAGTTCCAAATCATTGTGCAGAGAATTTTAATAATATCTAAATAAAAGATATATTCATTGATTGAAAATCTCAAATTCAATGCATTTGAAATAAAATGCTCAGAGGACTTCTGATAGAATTGAAAAACTGTTTCTAAAATATATGTACACATAGAAAGGACCTAGAATAGTCAAGGAAATCTTGCAAAGAAAGAACAAATCCAGAGGACCTTTTACTACCACACAACAAGTTTTATTCTGAAGCTATACTGATTAATAAAATGTGCTATTGGTATAAAGATAAAGGGAACAAAATAGATATGCTGATACAAGACCATGTACATTTAAAAAAGTGTCACTGCAATTCAAAGGAGAACATGATAGATTTTTCAAAAGGTGGTACTGGGTCAACTGGATATACAAAGGAAAACAATGTGGACGTTGCTTTCTGTAAACTAGCCCCTAAACTAATTCAAGATGGCTTAAAGACTTAAATGTGCAAGGTAAAAATAATAAAATTTACAGAGGAAAACGGGAGACTACTTCATGAAATTTGGGTTGCCAAAGATTTCCTGTTTAAGGGCCACAAAAAGCAATAACCATAAAAGATAATTTTGACTTGTTTAAACTTAAGAACTTTAGCATATCCAAAGACATCATTAACAGTGAGAAAAGGCACAGAGTGGGAGATGTTTAGAAGTATATCTGAGAAAGATTTATGTCTAGAATATATACAGAACTCCTTAAAATCGGTAAGAAAAAAGACAATAGGTAATAAATCAGATGGTGGGATCTGGGTAATATCTCTTGAGATGATGGCAGATAAGCTGGTCACTAACTGTGGAGTCCACTTCAAGGACAGTGTCAACCAGCTTCCTCTCAGTGCAGTACTGGCACATTACTTTTAATTCTCTGCGAAGGGCCTCCATTTTTGACAGAGTTTTCAATTTCAATGTCTGTACAGGGTATAGTAGATTGCCAGTAATCATCTATTTTCATGTCTTCCAGGTGAACTTTCCTGCACTACAAAGGCTAGAAGGTTAAAACTACATGTTCCTAGCTCCCTTGCAGCTAGGTGTGATCTAAGATTTTTCTCAGAGTTGTCTAAGGTGGAAATAAGACTCCTTCTAGTTTGGTTCTTTTGTGCCAACAAGCATTGTCATGGATACTTTGGGGGTTTCCTCAGAGGAATACAAGGTGAGGGGCCTCGTTTGTTTTGCCAATTTGCATTTAGAAGCATGGCATACTCCAAAACATGCAGTTCTCAAAATGTGGTCCCCAGACCAACACTACCAGCAGCATTTGGCAACTTGCCTAGAAATGTAAATTGCTTTCTGTGTTTCTCTATTTGTTACCCATCAATCATAGGGCCAAATTAACCACCAGAGTTGTTTACTTTCTGCTATCTGAACCACTCCATTATCTAGCTCACACACATCAAGCCAATAATTTCTCCCGCCCTTCAGTTCAGTTCAGTCGCTAAGTCGTGTCCGCCTCTTTGTGACCCCATGTAATCCTAAGTAAGGGGACGACAGAGGATAAGATAGTTGGATGGCATCACCGATTCGATGCACATGAGTTTGAGCAAGCTCAGGGAGTTGGTGATGGACAAGGAAGCCTGGCGTGCTACAGTCCATGGGGTCGCAAAGAGTCGGACACCACTGAGCGACTGAACTGAACTGAAGTAAGCCCAGGGCCAGGTATAAGACAACTAGAGACAGGCCCGATGCTCCAAACTCCTCGGATTGAATTGGGCTTCTTTGGACTCCAGGAAGCCCGAACATCCCGAACTGGAAGACTGTTAGGTCTTGACTTCCCCTCGATATGGGCTAGATTTAATGCCAGTGGTGGCGATTGCAGAAGTCCAGAAGAGCCTGGCTGGGTGCCTAGAGCAGGCAGCACCCGGGAGTGTTATCTGAAGTTTGCTGATAACGCTAATACGCGGTGAGGGCTCATGCCAGTGTCCTTGATTCCAGGGGGTCTCCTAGAGATTAGCTTCCCTTCCTAATTCTCCTTTCCATTTCTCTCTTTCTCAGCATTTCCAATAAGCTCAACCGAGGACAAGTGTTTGTACCTCTGTGCATGTATGTGTGTGTGTGTGTGTGTGTGTGTGTATATGTATATATATAGCTTCCCACGTGATTCCTGTCACTCCACCCCGGTTCAGCACATGTAGTCGTGGCCGAGTGGTTAAGGCGATGGACTAGAAATCCATTGGGGTCTCCCCGCGCAGGTTCGAGTCCTGCCGACTACGAGAGTGTGTGTGGTTTTTTTTTTTTTTTTTTTTTTTTAACTCCCTGAATACTTGTCCTGCTTGGCCCTCACTCAAAATGCAGTTAGCTCCTGTCCTGAGATGACTTAAAAAAAAAAAAAAAAGCCTCCACAGGCAACAAACAAAACTTAAAAAAACCTCCCACCTCAGATTTTCTTGTCCACAGAATTATGCCCTTTTTGAAAGAACTCACACAGAAAAGACACCTCACTTTAAAAGTAAAGGTCTTGAAATCGTGGCTTCCTGCTCCGTTTTCGGGGAGTCGAACCTGAGATATTCCATAAGTTTCTAGTAAGCATCGTCAAACCAGCGAGCAAACCAACACTGTCTTGCTAAATGACTCAGTTCAGGAGTCTGTGATACAGGTGGAACGAGAGGCATTCTTCATCAGTGGTGTGTGCGCTTGTCTATTACCTGCAACACCTGGGCTCCTTTCCTAGACGGGCTACTTAAGTCATCTTTCAGAATTTTGTAACTCTGACAAACTGTTCTTGTTCTTCCGCTCAAATGTTAAGTTTCTTCTTCTTTTCAAGGCAGCCAAATGTAATGAAAAAGAAGGGAGCAGAAGAAATCATTTGATGAGTAACACAAAAGGAAAATAGTAACTTGACAAGGGAAAAACTTGACAGACATGTCCTTAATCATTTGATCATAGTTAGCATTTGGAGTATTAGGACATTTAACATCATGTGCATCTCCATATGATGAAGTGCAGAGGACACAACCTCACTTATGTGTTATTCCTGCTAAAAATACACAATCTGAATTTTAACTCTCAGGAAACATCAGACAAAATGAAATCGAGGGGGCATTGTAGCTCAACTGGTAAAAGAATCTGCCCTCAATGCGGGAGACTTGGGTTCGACTCCTGGGTTGGGAAGATCTGCTGGGGAAGGGAAAGGCTATCCACTCCAGTATTCTGGGTCACAGAGTCAGACAAGACTGAGCTTTCTGCAAAAAAAACCTGATTTGTTTTAAATATCAATGAAATGAAAAACAAAGTAAGATTGAGAAACTCAATCCAGATTAAAGGACTAAAGAGACATGTCAAGTGAATGCAGTGTATTTTTCTTGAAATAAAGTGTTTGCACAGTTGGCAAAGCATTAACAAGGTCTTTAGACTAAACAAGACTTTCAACTTTGATTTTATAATTATTCCATGATTAGGAAAGAGAAGGTCCCAGTTTTCAGAAAATGCATAATGAAGTCTTTAAGGATAAAGGACTGTCTTGTCTAAAATTCATTCGTAATAGTTAAGAAAAAAGTTATACATGTGTAAATCTGTCTATATTAGGAAAAAGTACATTCGATAAATTATTAACATTTGATGAATCTAGGTAAATGATTTATGAAAATTCTTTGTACTATCCTTGCAACTTCTTCTGATAATATCAAAATAAAATCTTTTAAAAAGGAAAAGAA